>NC_081409.1:872405125-872705125 GCF_030272615.1 Cryptomeria japonica | reverse complement strand
AAAAGAATGATCACCTGTGATGCTCTAACATTTGCATCCAAGACTCCAAGGTATGTCAAGAAGAATCACTCGGAAGATCATATCATCGAAGACAAGAGCAAAGGAGTTATCACAAGAAGCAAAGCAACACAAGAATGGGTCTTGTTGTGTCTGCTATTTGAAACTGAGCCAAAGATAGTATAGGAAGCCTGCAAAGATCAGAAATAGATAAAGGCAATGAAAGAGGAACTAGATCATATTGAAAAAAACCAGAAATGGGAATTAGTTGGCAGATCGAAAGATAAGAATATAGTTGGTATTAAATGGGTATTCTGGAATAATTTGGATGAAGATGGAAAGGTTTTGAGGAATAAGGCAAGGTTGGTTTGCAAAAGATACACTCATATTTAAGGCATTGAATTTGATGAAACTTATGCCCCGGTTGCAAGAATGGAGGCAATCTGGATGTTCCCAGCATTTGCAACATTCAAAGATTTCAAGGCTTATTAGATGGATATGAAATCAACATTTTTGAATGGAGAATTAAAAGAAGTTTACATTGAACAATCGAAAGGATTCAAGTTGAAGGATGATCCGAACATTTTTACATATTAAAAAAAGTTTTATATGAACTGAAACAAGCTCCTAGAGCTTGGTATGGGAGATTAGACAAGTATCTAACTGATCAAGGATTTTAGAAGGGTTTAGCGGACAGTAAGTACTTCAAGACAAAATTAGGTAAAATTATGGTTGTGGTAGTATATGTTGAAGATATAATCTTTGGAGGAAATGAAGGCATGTGCAAAAAAATTGTTGTTGAGATGCAAAAAGAATTTGAGATGTCCATGATCAATGAGTTTAACTTTTTCCTTGGATTGCAAGTTAATTAGAATGATAAAGGAATTTTTATTTCTTAGTCTAAGTATGTCAAAGAACTGTTGAAGGGTTGGAGAGTTCTAAATTGGTATGTACACATATGACTATTGGATGCAAGTTAACTAAGGATGATAAATCACCTAAGGCAGATGCAAGTCGGTACAGGTCAATGATTGAAGGACTGTTATATTTGACTACTACCAAACCGGATATCATGTATTTAGTATGTTCGGCAACAAGGTTTCAGATAGAACTGAAAGAATCACATGTTGTGGCAGTAAAAAGGATTTACAGATATCTTAAAGGTACATAAGAGCTTGGATTGTGGTATCCCAAAAATTTAGATTTTAACCTCACAACTTACACAGATGCAAATTGGGTTGGAAGTGCTGATGATAGAAAAAATACAAGTGGAGGAGCATTCTTTCTTGGCTTCTGGTTAGTTGCTTGGTCAAGCAAAAAACAAGATTTTATATCCTTATCTCCGACAGAAGCTAAATACATTGCAACATCTTCTTGTTGCACTTAGATTTTATGGTTGAACTAAAATTTGAAGGATATTGTTGTGAAGTTTGATGACCCTATTCCAATCATGTGTGATAATATTAGTGCAGTAAACATTTCTAAGATTTTGGTACAACATTCCAAAACAAAGCTTATATCTATCAAGTATCACTTCTTGAGGGAGAAAGTTCTAGATAATGAGGTTAAACTTGAGTATGTGCTTGCAAAGGAGCAGATTGCAGATATTTTCACAAAGGCATTATGCAAAGATACTTTTGAGTATCTCCGACAGAATTTAGGGGTATTACCCCCTACCAGTTTCAACTAATATGCATTTCATGTGTGCATTGGTCCAATGAGCAACATGTACATTCTTTGATGAATTGATGTTGATGTTCTTCCTCTCAAGGGGACTTTTGACCACCTTTTTCATTGTTGTCAAAGGGGGAGAGAGAGATGAGAGAAAGATGGTTGCACTCTCAATGATGATTTTTTATTGATTATTATTGATGGATGTTTCCATCAATGACAAAGGGGGAGATTGTTAGCATTACATTATGTTTTGTCATTGATGTCAACCTTTAGGTCCGGATTAAGTCCGGATGTGGTATGATGAGCAAGAGTGTTCAGTTTAAGCATATTGCGAGTGTGAAGGTTTCCTGATTTTACAAGATGTGATTGGTATCTTAGAGGATGTTTTTTGTATTTGGGTCCAGTGTGATCTGGAGCTCAAGGCCTTAGATCAGATATTAAGGATGTATAGCATGCAGATGCATTTTAGGTCCAGCCTTGGAGATGTATTTAGTGTGTTGATATGTTTGAGGAAGAGCAATGTGACATGGTTCACTTTTCATTCCTCTCCACCACTGAAATGTTTAGTGGATACCTAATTTAGATCCTTGTCTTAACCAACATTGAGAATTATGATTTCCAGAGACAGTATATATAGGAGCTTGATTTGATGATTTCACATATGGATTTTTATGTTGAAGATATGCGAGATTGAAGGAATCCAGTGATTGCGTGAGATATTTACCAAAAGGAGTTTCGACAATGCAGACTATGTTTTTCTTGTGGTGGATTTTATTTTGCCAGTGAGCCTTTCAGAGCAGTGAGCCAAACCGAGAGTGAGCCACCCATTGTAAAAATCACCTTAACCGATGTTTATATATTGAGAATTAGCATTCTCTGTGGTTTTTCCCTTCTTGGGTTTTCCATGTAAATTTTGGTTTCTCTTGTGTCTAATCTAAATTTTGCATGCATTTCCTAATTCTGTTATTTATGCTAATATTCTGAATCTATGCATTAAAGTTAAAATTGAAAATTTTGTGGGCAACTGATTCATCCCCCCCTCTCAGTTGCCCATATATTCATATTCAACAAGAAGTGTCTATGGGTTTGATAAAAGGAAGCGTATTAATCAATTTAAGCATGATAATGTGGAATGATTTAGAAAGAGGAGTAAATTATGACATATAAAGATCAATGATAAAGGGGTCACACCTAGTGTTCTAGCTACCACTTCAGTGTCAATATGATTGGAGGAATTATTATTGATCTTTGATGAAATTATTGTTTTGTTTTTGAAATTTATGAAAGGATTGATGAACTTCTTCATTCTTATCAACCAGAGCCATTAATGAAGAGGATTCAAATTGTCTCACTTGAAGTTGATAATTATGAAGCATAAGTGTGTGCAAGAAGCATAATTAGAAAACAAGAGCTTGTCTCTAATATCCTTTTATAAATTATTAATATAAACTCTTTGAACATCACCATCAGGCACAATATAAGCAATTTGTGAATGCAAAAGTTTGCATCTTCCAATGAAATCAATCAATTTTTCTTAGTTCTTTGCTTACAATACAACAAATCAATTAAAGTAATTTGGGAACCAATATTGATTTGACAATGTTGCACAAATACATAGGACAATTTATGAAAATAATCAATTGAATGAAGAGGTAAGTAGCAAAACCATTGCAAAGCTTTAATGGGTAAATAGTTTTGTCATAAGTCTATGGTCATGCAAGAAGTCACTACATAAAGTT
Organism: Cryptomeria japonica; assembly: GCF_030272615.1. Taxonomy (NCBI): domain Eukaryota; kingdom Viridiplantae; phylum Streptophyta; class Pinopsida; order Cupressales; family Cupressaceae; genus Cryptomeria; species Cryptomeria japonica. Next base: position 872,701,715 of record NC_081409.1, on the reverse strand, counting down.
TAAAATGTTTTCACATGAGTTTGGGGGTCACCATTTCCAAATTTGTATGACTCTAGATGGGGAACACCAATGTATTGTGGGAAAAGGGTATGAATGATGCTATCAAAAAGTAGTCTAGCTATATCACATGTAGGAACATTGAATTTGGATTGGGTTATAGAAGACAATTATTGTTGTAAAGATGAAACACTTTGGGCTAAGTTGTTCATAGTGGCTTCATTGGACGGATTGGAGTCAAACATGTTGGATTTTGATGGAGGCGTAACATTATGATATATGGGTGGAGCTTGAGAATCGGAAGGTGGAACATTATGATAGGTGGGTAAAGTAGATGGTTGAGAAACAAATTGAAGGCTAACAAAAGGAGGTATGGAGGAGTATTGATTGATAGGATTACCCCCATGAATAACATTTGTAGCATTAACATTTTGTGTAGAGGTAGTCATGATAGAAAATGTATATGTGGGAACATTAGGAAAATATGTAAGAATGGAATGCTCATCTTGATTTGTAGAATTTGAAAAACCAAGTACTTCTACACAGCTTTTTATTGGCATAACATTACTATCCATAATATGATAAATGCTACATTGTAACAAACTCATACCTTCTTCATAACTTTGAATCATTCCTTCAAACCCTTGATCAAGGGGATTGCCTCTCCACCCAAGTGTTCTTGAATCATCCATTATTAAAGTTTATCCGAATCATGGTCAATCTTTCCCAATTGGTATATAGTCACTCAAGTTAAAGAGTCATCCTTATCTTGAGAAAAATGAGGGGAATGGTTCTCCATTATGTTAGGTATGTCTTGTGTAGGAATAGAGGACTCACCCATGTTCCCATGGAATATGTTAGTTAACTTAGTTTCAGTAACTTTGGTAATTAAACTTTGGGAAGCCATAAGTCTATAACTTCTTCTCACCAAGATATTGGATATGGGACAAAGGGTCACAAAACTCATACACAAAAAATATCAAGGCCAATGAAATAGATTTGCACTCACAATCCTCTCATAAAATTGATAATGAAAATAAAAGTAATGTAAATTTTCCAATATAATGATTGATTAACCACTTAATTAAGAAAAATGCATTATATAAATGATAGATTTGAAGAATTAATGCTTCTAAATCTAAAAATGATATGTAATAAAACTCAAATCTAAGAATATAAAATAGAAATTATGCAATACACAAGTCAAAATCATCAAAATGTCTAAGTTTTGGTGAACTGGACCTCTAAATACATGTAATGTGCATATAATATATTTCAAAAATGATTGCAAATATGAGTCAATAAATGCATGCCAATCATATATGAAATTAAAAATCATAATTTAACACAAGTGTAAGACATGTCGGGTTCACCAAAAATAAAATTGGTAGAAAATGGGATTCATTAACTTTTAAACATGTTTAAGCTAGGAATTAAACTTATTTATCACACATCATCAGGTAAATGAAATTCAATAGGCTTATCCTCAAAACCTATTGGGAAAGGAAGCCTCAAAGCCTATTGGGAAAGGGACCAAGTGCAAATTGGATTCCTTTTCTTGATTCTAGTTGAAAGTGATTTTGGAATGACATGAATGGAAATGAAATAACTAAGGTCAATGATGTAAAATTGACAATGATGAACTTTAGAACAAATATGCAAACATAAAGTATACATTTGGAAATGAGAAGTAGAGAGGAACCTATGTCTAAAATTTGGGCTTAGAAATGTGGATCATGTTAGGTCCTGGAGACAGCTGAGAGGGGGGGGGGGGGGGGGGGTGAATCAGTTGTCAAATTAATTCAAACCAAAAACAACTTAACCAACTTAATGCTTAATACCGGTGTAAAGCGGAAAATCGCGATCGAACCCTAGTTGCTCTCCCCTCTTCCAACTCCAAGGAGAGAGAAGGGAGATTCACTAGGGTTGATGGTTTTCACTTAGGGGAGAAACTTTACATTCAAAAGAGGGGTTGAAACCCACAAGATCCAATCCCACACAATGCAAGATTGGATGCTAAATGTGTTTCAAGGGTTAAGAAAGCAAGGCTACCCTCTTTTGTAAAGAATGTTGATAGAAGAATTAAGCTAGGAATGCATAGAAAGTGACAAAGATTCGCTTATAAACTGAGATGGGGATATAGGATGAAGCTGCGGACCTGGAATTAGCAGTAAAATGTCGATACGACGCTGTCCTGCAAATTTGAGCAAAAGTTGTCGAGACGATGGCGCTCGGCGCCACGGTCCTCCGAAAAATCTGCGAAACGAAGGGGGATCTGTTCGTCTCTGCACAAGGATTCCAGATCTTCAATTTCAGCCGCGTACCTGCAACCTACACACAGAAAAGCGAAGACGATTGGGGGGTTAGGGATTAGGGGTTTGCCTTTAGGTCAAACCCCAGTTTTGGAATTAACCAAGAAATGAGCAATGCTGTAAATGTAAATGTCTGTAATGTAAAACAAGTACTAATACCTTGTTGTAAGGATGTTTGTATCCTTATGTGCGAAGGTATAGATGTTGTATGTTGTATGTTGTAGTAGTATGTAGTAAGTGATCTCCTCTTCAATGGTTGAATCCTTGTCTTGAATGCAACACTTAGCCTTGAATGGAGACTTGAAATGATCAATTGCTTGAAGGAATGCTTGAATGCTTGAATGCTTGAGTATAGTTTCCACGCTTTTTCCCTCATGTATCTCTCTATCCAAATGAGAGAGGAAAATGTAGTTTATATACTTGTCATTTAGGGCTGATAGACTGATTTTCCCGACCTTAGGCCGACCAGGAAAGATAATTTTCCTATTTGCAAACATAAAGACCCGAAGTCCAAAAGAGACCGGGCCCAAAATAGGACCCAGGGACCAGGGCACTGGGTGCTCTGGTCCCACCTCCCGGGACAGCAGGGTGCAAAGGAGGTTCAGGCCAGGGTACAAGAAAATGCAGTTTTCAGTGTCATAATCAGGTTTCGGGGTCTCCATTCAGGTTGCATGTTGCGTCGCCGTCGTGAAGACCAAAATGCAGTCGAAATTGCAAGTGTCGCAATTTTAGGATGCTACATTTAGCCCCCACTTTAGTGGGAGTATAAGCGTACGCTCATACTTCCGGTAAAGTACAAGGAAACAATATTGAAAGACTTTCACCATGTCAAGGAGGCAAGACACACCAAGCCCCCAGTGGACTAAGGATCTTACGACTTTGATTGAAAAAGTAAAAGGGAAGATCACGAGGGAGAACCATGACTGTCAGTAGTAAGGTTCCCTCACTATGAGTCATGCAAGAAAGATATCAAAAATTTTCAAGGCAAGGCTAAATTTACCAAGAAATTTTCAAGTATCTTGAAAAGATATGAACGGGATGTATGCCCCCCTACGTTAAAGCGATCGCACACACCTCACCGGGGGTGATTGCTTTAAGGTAGTGATACATATAAGAATGAGAAAGGAAAGGAGCATGTTATCACAAGGATTTAGCCCCCAAGTGTAAGGTAAGCCCAAGGATAATAGACACAAAACACAAAGCACAAGGTGACTTTGCTTTCCTCGGGGTCAGTATGCTGTATGATTATTCATGTAAATCATATGTATGTATGCATAATTGTTCTTCATTCCCCAGTCAAGGAAGGTCACCTAGAAGAAGGGAACACATGTGTCTTTTGAGTCAACATGAGAGAGATCGAGAGATCTCAATGCTTTGCATCGTCCTCAAGTAGACAACACTAAGGACAACAAATAGAAGAATGAGAATAACATATAGAAGAAGTAACACAAGAGAGGGGGAGAGAATCTGCTATGCTAATGTAACTAGTCTAGCACGTCATCTACCCCCCGATCTTGCTGATCAATGTTTCGGGAAGGCAGGGAACACGCTAGAGGAGGAACATCCAACATAGCAGATGGAGCTATCACAAGATCCAAACAAGGGCTATGTTCATGTTCCAAGCCACGTTGTTCTTGTCTAGGAGCTAGGATAAGTGCTTTAGAAAATTCATTAGATAAATGGTTATCAATATCAAAAAGTTCATATTCACTATCAGAAGCAAGAGAAGTAACATTTTCATCATGAATAACATTTTCATCTATAGCATCATCAAGATTTATAAAAATAGGGTCTTTAACTCGCATAGGATCAAGACCATCATGCATCTTATGTTTAGGAGATTTCGGCTCAATCGTCGGCTGAGGAGAAAATGGAATAATGCTTGTTGAAGGTGTTTTTGGAGATTGTAAAGTTTGAGAAGCAGCTGCTTGAGCCCTAAGACGACGCTTTCGTCGGCGTTCACGTGCAGAACGATTTCGTCTAGTCTTAGTAAGAAGTTGAGAAGATTGAGGAGGAGGAATGTTCTCATCCTTAGCACTTGGGTGTTTAGGTTGTGATCTCTTAGGCTGGATAATAGGAGAAGAAGAAGGTCTCTTCTCTCTATAGAAGGAAGGAGGAGGAACTGCTCCATATAAAGGAGGAATATTTGGTTTTGGAAGGAGACCAAGTCCATCATGACGAGGAGGGATAGGTCTACTTTTAGAAGGTTTATTAGGCATAGACATAGTCACATCCATGGGAACGGGTTGGGAATCTTCTTGAGGAAAGACATTAGTTTTATCTTTCAAAGGAAGAACTTCCTTCTCAAGAATGATAGGAATATCAAGTTTAGGTGTTCTAGGTTCACTTAGAGATAGGATCATATATGTTTTCCAATTTTGATAAGATTTGAAAAGATGATCACTTCGCGGAGGAAGAGATTGGAATTGTTTAGGCCAAAAGTAATCAATAGGAACACTAGAAGTTCTTTCAGCTGGTTTAAAGAGACTATGATTGACAGTAACAATTTCACCATTATGGGGAAATTTCAAACACTTATGAATACGAGAAGCAATAGCTTTCATGGAAGATAGCCAAGGATAGCCAAGCTTCACACGAAATTGTTCGGATGAAGGAATAATAGCAAAGTTCACATCAAGGGATTTGTTATGGACCTCAATAGGCAATGTAATAGAACCAATTGCAGGAGACGAAAATGCATCAAATAGTTTCACAATCACATCTGTTTTGTCATATATCACTTGATTCAATTGCAAAGTAAAAAGAAATTCTTCAGTAATAACATTAATCATGCACGAAGGATCAATAAGCACTCCACGGCAAGGTGTATTCTTGACTTTTGCAACTATATATAAAGGACCATCAGGTGCCCTAATGGTTTCACTGGAATCAAATGTGATGGAAGGTTCTTTAGGGTTTTCTTGCTGCTCTACAAAGTTAATCACATTCAGAGTCATAGACACAAGACCATCAGATGAGAGAGAGGAATCATTAGCCTCAATTGCATTAGAGGTATGAGAAGGTAATGGATCAGTGAAAATCTAAAGATTTTGGTTAGGAGGAGCTACAAATGTATTGCCTTTATCATTCACTCCAGAAACAGAAATAGTATTATTATCAATCAAATCTTGAATTTTACCCTTTAAAGAAAAACATTTTTCAGTATCATGCCCAGGCTGACGATGAAATTGACAAAAAGCTTTGTTATCAAAATAAGGTGAAGTAATCTTTGCAGGATCAATTTGTCTTATAGGAGGAAGTGTAAGCACATTTTGTTCCAATAACTTATTCATAATACTATGCAATGATTCATTCAAAGGAGTATACTTTCTTTCTTTCTTGAAAAACTTAGAAATAGGAGGCACACCTGATGCTGCATTCACATTATTGTTGATGATGTTTTCATTGAATTTGATGGAATCTCTGTTCGGTTTAAACTTCCCAAATGGTTGTTGACTACTATCACCCTTATCACTCAGAGCCATAGGATGTGATTGTTCCATTTGACTCAGAGTCAATTGATAATTGTGAAGAGTTGCACACAACTGTTGGAAAGAAGTAAACTCAGAAAATAGAAGTTTGTCTCGAATATCTTTTTGTAAATTAGAAATAAAGATTCTTTGAATATCATTGTCAGGCACTGGAAAAGAAATTTGAGCATACAAATGCTTATATCTACCAATGAAATCAGTCACTTTTTCTTTAACACCTTGTTTACAATGCATTAAATCAATCAAAGTAACTTTAGGACTTATATTGTTTTGAAATTGTTGAATGAAAGCATTTGCAAGTTGTTCGAAAGAAGTAATAGAATAAGAAGGCAACGAGCAATACCATTGTAGGGCTTTGTCTCGTAATGTTCTAGTGAACAGTTTTGCAAGCAACCTTTGGTCATAAGCAAAATCAGTACAGATTGTTTGAAAAGTCTTAACATGTGTTAGAGGATCACCTTTACCATTATAAAGCTCCAAATGCGGGATTTCAACATGTTTAGGAGGGATAGCTCGAACAATGTCAAGAGAAAGTGGGCTCGCAACGTCAAATGTGGGCACACTAAACTTAGATTGATTCATAGAGGCAATTTGTTGCTGTAAAGAAGAGACAGTTTGTGCAAGATTGTTAATGGTCGCTTCAATCGAAGAATTCATATTAGATGTGTTAGATTGAGATGGAGGTGTTATGTTATTGAAAGAAGGTAAAGAGTAAGGTGGTGGGACTCTATGATAATTAGTCATAGGAGATGATTGGACAGGAGGAACACTACAAGGAGGAATGGAATGATTGAATGAATTGCCCCCTTGCATCATGTTCATTTGTGGAGATATAATAGGGACACTCATTGAAGGAATGAATGAAGAAGTCGGATTAAATGAAGGAAGAGGGTTAATTGAAGAGGAAGGATTGCCCCCATGACTGGTGATCACAGGAGGAATGTCTTGTGTAGAAGTAGCCATTATGTTTGATGTAAAGGTAGGTACGCTAGCAATAGAAGTCATCAAAGGAATAGAATGATTGACTTGAGTAGGAGGTTGTATATAACCCAAATTTTCAGCACAACTCTTCATAGGCATCACATTCGAATCCACAATGTGTGCAATACCAAGCACAATATCAATTCCATTCTTATCACTTTGAAGCATACATTTTAGACCCTCAATTAAAGGAAGAGCTTGACTATCAGGGTATTCTTGAGACATCCATTGTCGAAAATCGTCAAATTGGTTATCCAATTTCGAAAGTTGTTCTTCAGAAACCTCATGGAGAGCTTCTTCATCATTAGGAGGATTAGAGGAATTACCCATGTCCTCGTTAAAAAGGCTATTCAAATTAGGTTCCATCTCCTCAGTAGTTAAACCTCGGAAAGACTTAATTCTACGGCTTCGTCTAACGGGAATAGTGTAAGTAGGGCTTATTGTTGTAAAACTCATGCACTAGAGAGAGAGAGAGAGAAAGTTTTGAATTTAGAGGTAGCAATTTTTAGTAAAATCAGCCAATCTTCTGGATTTAAGCTGTTAAATACAATCAGGACAATCTCTCAAAATTTCAGAAAAAATGTCAGGGATCATGGCGCTTCGGAGTGCACACGGTCCCAGCAACTTTTTTCGAAATTCGCAGGGATGAAAGTTATGATGATTTTAGAGCTAATCTGAAAAAATTGAGTGATTTTACGATCTGTAGATAGGCCAAATTAAAGTTGCAATCTCGAAATTGAACCCTACCAAGATTGTCGAAAAATGCAAAAATTTGAATTTTGAAAAAGAGAGGGAAACTGAAATTTTGAATGTTATGATTTTAGAGGGAATGTCAAGAGCAATGCAAATTGTGAAATTTAAAAATTGACTCAATTTCACGCAAAATTCAATTTTGAAAGCGGAAATTAAAGTTGTTGTAATTAAGCACTTAATTTCAAAAGTCACAAATTGTAAGAATTTGAATAAAGCACTGAAATTTCGAATGAATGCAAACACACTTTTCAGATTTAGGACAGTAAGAACACAATTTTGACACAAAATTTCAATTTCGATGATTTTTGAATGTTTAGAAGCCTTAATCCAAGCAAACACAAGACCAACTTTGACTGTAATTTTGAAGGTGTTAAAATTGATAAAATCAGCCAAAATTCTGGATTTTAGCAGGAAAATACAGTAAGATCTAGCTCCCGAAATTTCGGAAAAAATGTCGGGGACGATGGCGCTCGGAGTGCACACGGTCCTCGCAACTTTTTTCCAAATTTTCAGGGATGAAAGATATTGTGATTTTATTGCGGAATCCAAAGTTACAGCTGATTTGGAAATGTTTTGATCAGTGAAATTGTCGGACAAAGGTTGAATCAAGAGGGTTTCAAAAATTAGGGTTTTGACACTTAACCACTTAATTTTCAAAATTAAAGCACAAATATGAATTGATAATTTGTAATAGAAGGGCAGATCTGAAACAAGCATTAATAATTAAACATTTCACAAGTTTAATTACTAAAAAGAAAATTTAGGGTTTTTATGCAATTAACCTCTAAAATTTTGCAAAAGATCAAACATGGAAATGTAATCAAGGAATCCAATTTTCAGATCTAACTATGAATAATCAGAAAGGATGTTCACGTCGGGTTCACCAAAATGTAAAGCGAAAAATCGCGATCGAACCCTAGTTGCTCTCCCCTCTTCCAACTCCAAGGAGAGAGAAGGGAGATTCACTAGGGTTGATGGTTTTCACTTAGGGGAGAAACTTTACATTCAAAAGAGGGGTTGAAACCCATAAGATCCAATCCCACACAATGCAAGATTGGATGCTAAATGTGTTTCAAGGGTTAAGAAAGCAAGGCTACCCTCTTTTGTAAAGAATGTTGATAGAAGAATTAAGCTAGGAATGCATAGAAAGTGACAAAGATTCGCTTATAAACTGAGATAGGGATATAGGATGAAGCTGCGGACCTGGAATTAGCAGTAAAATGTCGATACGGCGCTGTCCTGCAAATTTGAGCAAAAGTTGTCAGGACGATGGTGCCCGGCGCCACGGTCCTCCGAAAAATCCGCGAAACGAAGGGGGATCTGTTCGTCTCTGCACAAGGATTCCAGATCTTCAATTTCAGCCACGTACCTGCAACCTACACACAGAAAAGCGAAGACGATTGGGGGGTTAGGGATTAGGGGTTTGCCTTTAGGTCAAACCATGGTTTTGGAATTAACCAAAAAATGAGCAATGTTGTAAATGTAAATGTTTGTAATGTAAAACAAGTACTAATACCTTGTTGTAAGGATGTTTGTATCCTTATGTGCGAAGGTATAGATGTTGTATGTTGTATGTTGTAGTAGTATGTAGTAAGTGATCTCCTCTTCAATGGTTGAATCCTTGTCTTGAATGCAACACTTAGCCTTGAATGGAGACTTGAAATGATCAATTGCTTGAAGGAATGCTTGAATGCTTGAATGCTTGAATGCTTGAGTATAGTTTCCACGCTTTTTCCCTCATGTATCTCTCTATCCAAATGAGAGAGGAAAATGTAGTTTATATACTTGTCATTTAGGGCTGATAGACTGATTTTCCCGACCTTAGGCCGACTAGGAAAGATAATTTTCCAATTTGCAAACATAAAGACCCGAAGTCCAAAAGAGACCGGGCCCAAAATAGGACCCAGGGACCAAGGCGCTGGGCGCCATGGTCCTGGGGGACCAGGGCGCTTGGCGCTCTGGTCCCACCTCCCGGGACAGCAGGGTGCAAAGGAGGTTCAGGCCAGGGTACAAGAAAATGCAGTTTTCAGTGTCATAATTAGGTTTCGGGGTCTCCATTCATGTTGCGTGTTGCGTCGCCGTCGTGAAGACCAAAATGCAGTCGAAATTGCAAGTGTCACAATTTTAGGATGCTACAACCGGTAAACAATTTTATCAGTTAATTGCAATACCGATAAAGATTAATGCATGAAACAAAAGGACAAAGTCATCCACAACACATAACACCAATATTTGTATGTGGAAACCCTATAAGGGGAAAAACCACGATGGGAAACCTTACCCACAATCAGATGATACTACTGCAGATAGTAAGTGTATACAAACGGGGTCTGCACATGCAGAAAGGCCAAGCGCCTAGAGCTCACTTCTCAAACACAAAATAGGAGTCACACTGACTATAATTGGATGGTTAAATCCAATAAGAATGCACTGCTTAAATTAGCATCTTCTATGCTGGATTCAGTACCGGTGTAGTTCTAATTGTCTTTACAAAAACCCTCCTTCAACCTTCAAATGATGTCTGCATGTATAGCTCTACTTATTCTCGCATATACGTTCACACAATCTTTTTTTGCATTTCGCATTCGATCTTACAAATAAGACCTTACATTTATATCATAACCTAGGACCAATTTTAGTAGGTCGGCTCTAAAGGATATTACAATAAAATCAATTTACAAATAAATTAATGCCCGATGCAATAGCCAATTCAACATGTTGGCTTAATGCATTTACAACAATAATAAATCATCTCCATAGCGTGCCATGCTGATCTAGAAAAGATAAGCCTATCGGTGTATAACCTGGACCTATTTGATGGTAACAACAAATATGCTAATACAAATATGCCAATAAACAAATCTTCAAGACAAAGTGTCCAAATGATGTCTTTGACATAACCAAGTGTTTTCTATGCCATTCTAAGTGTCGGTGATCATTATATCCTGTCGGTGTACCAGATACCGGTGACTATGCATGAGTCATTTGTTTACCGATGAATGTTGTTGATTCTCCAAAGTGCCAAAGTTGATAAGTGTTAGTAGGTGTTGACATCAATGACAAAACCATACCAAAATACCAACAATCTCCCCCTTTGACATTGATGGCAACACAAGATGGAAAAACCATCAAAGTGCCAAAACAGAAATGCCAAATACCAAAAACCAACAATCTCCCAAAAAGAGATCTGTAGTCACATAAATCTGTCCACTTAATTAAATGAATATTTAGTATTTATTTGATTATTTAACCATCAATCAATAATTAATTAAATTAATATTTAATTAATTCATCTTAACCCTCTTCTCCTATTAATTAAATAAATTATTCAATTTATTTGATTTAATTCACTAACCAAATTCAGACCATTAGTTAATTAAATAAATCATATTTGTTTAATTAAATCTTCTCTTACATTTAAATAAATTTATATTTATTTAAATCCTCCAAAATCTCATCTCTCACATTTAAATAAATTAACATTTACATTTATTTAAATCACCTTTATCCTCCACCCACTTGCATTTTCCTACAAATGCAAGTTGCACAACTATTTTAAATAAATAAATTATTTATTTAAAATCCTATTTATCCTCACCCACTTGAAACCTTTAATGGTTTCCCTTAAAGTCTTCAAACTTAATGGTTTCCCTTAAAGTCTTCAAACTTAATGGCTTCCTTCTAGAGTCTTCTTAAGCCTTTAATGGTTTCCCTCAAAGTCTTCAAGCATTTAATGCTTTATCTTCCTTTTTCACATGTAAATAAATTAAGATTTATTTAAATAAAATCCAAAATTTGCATTCACATTTAAATAAATTAATATTTATTTAAATATATATCCAAATGCAAATTACACCATTTAATTGAAATAAATGATTTTATTTTAATTAAAAATCTCAAAATTCCTCCCACTTCCATTCTCCTACAAAATCCACTTGCATGCCTAAATCCCTTCTAGATTCTTCTAACTCCTAATTAGCCTAATCCTATCCTTATCACTGTCACATTCCTAAATAAAAGGAAGTCACTTCTCAAAAACCTCCAAAGTCTTCAATAACCATTAAAGGTTTTATGTCTTCAAATGGTTAACCTCTAAAGTCTTCCAAACCATTAAAGTCTCTTACATAACCATTTATGGTTAACTCACCTTTTACCTTCGGTTAGAGACTTTCCTCTAACTTAACCATCCTTTTGACTCATGGGTCTCTTCAAAGCATTTATTTCTTTGACTAAGGTAACTATTTAACCCTTGTACATTCATTTATCCCTTGGATAAAAGGAATATCCATTAACCTAACCCTAACCCAACCCCCTAGGGTAACCATCATGTCCCCTCAAGCATTTAATGCTCCTTATCTCTCCTCTCAAGCCTCCTCATGGTGACACTTGTCAACATGGGATTGGGTTGAAAGTCTCACATGGATTGAATATCTTTCAATCCTAACCCTTGTTAAGATTGCTCAATCTTAACCCTTCATTTCCCCATTTCTTCTATAAGTAGAACCCTTCTCCTCAAGCAAAGAAGGAAACATTAGAGTATTGTTGTTATACTGGTATTAGTATAGAGCTTTTTCATAGCATCACTATCTACACTTGCATAGCATTTGTTTATCATATTCAACCATCTTGAATCTCCATATGGCATTCATGGCTAATGCTAAAAGCTGAGAGCTACACTCATGTGGAACTTGGAGAGGAGAGGAACAATGGAGAAGCATCAAAAGGTGTCATGGAAGCATCTTAGGGAGGCTCTTCTCCTTTCTTTTGTTTTGTTAAACTTCTTTCATTCTTTTTTGAAATCTCTTTTGATATATTTGGAATGGTTTTTAGTTCTTTGTTTTGGTTTTATGGTTGAAACTAACTTATTAACATTGAACTTTGTTGTTGCTTTGTCCCCATTTCCATGACATCAAGATCATAACCAGAAATCAAAATTCAAATATAAATAATCTCTCCCCAAAGTAACAATCTCTCCCCCTGAGAGTGACATGTGTCTTTCTTGTGTTTTTTCGTATACCAATCTCTCCCCCTTTGACATCAAATGCCAAAGTAATATAAAAACCATTTTCAGATACAAAATACCAACTACTCCCCCTGAGAAGTAGCTTCTTCATCAAAGTCGGAGTAAAAGATTTCTCTGTTAATTTTGTCGGTTGATGACAAACATCAACTTCCTAAGTCTCTGCCGGTGGGAGTATGACCCCAAGCTATCTCTAAGATATTCAAAGGTCTCCTTAGGCAGAGGTTTAGTGAAAATATCTGCAATCTACTCTTTAGTATTCACATAAACCAGTTTTATTTCTTTTGCTTCAACATTTTCCGTTAGAAAATTTAGTTTTATAGAAACGTGTTTGGTCTTAGAATGTAATACCGGGTTCTTAGATATATCAATTGCTGCAGTGTTATCACAATAAATAGTAATAGGTTCTTTGCATTTTACCTTTATGTCTTTCAACATTTGCTTAAGCCATAGTACCTTTGTACAGTTAGTTGCTGCTGCAACATATTCTCATTCTGCTGTTGATAAAGATGTACAACTTTGTTTCTTACTCAGCCAAGAAATTAATCTGCTTCCAAGAAAAAATGCTCCGTCGGTGGTGATTTTTCTATCATCCATATCTCCTGTCCAATTTGCATTTGTATATGCACATAATTCAAAGTTTTCATCTCTAGGATACCATAATCCAAGATTTGTAGTGCCTCGTAAGTACCGGAAAATCCTTTTTACAACTGATTCATGATTTCTCTAGGATTACTCTGAAATCTTGAAACAATACATACTGCATTCATGATATCAGGTCTGGTTTGTGTCAAATATAGTAAACCTCCTATCATAGATTTGTACCTAGTCGGATTAACAGGTGTAGATTCATCCCTTAGTGATAATTTGTCATTTGTAGTCATAGGCGTGCTTACCGGTTTAGAGTTCTCCATCCCAAATTTATTTAGTAACTCCTTTAAGTACTTGGATTGACTCAAGAATATACCTTTATCAGTTTGTGAAATCTGCAATCCTAAAAAGAATTTTATTTCTCCAATCATAGACATTTCAAATTCTTGTTGCATTTCAATAGAAAAGTCTTTACATAATCCATCCTCTCCTCCAAAGATTATATCATCAACAAAAACTTCTATAACCAAGATGTCATCATTAGTCACTTTATAATATAAGTTATTGTCAGCATTACCTTTAGAAAAACCAATCTTCAAAAGATACTTATCCAATCTTGCATACCAGGCTCTTGGAGCTTGCTTCAACCCATACAAATCTTTCCTTAACCTGCAAACCATATCTTTGTTATCTGTCAAAGAAAATCCATCAGGCTGTTCAATGTAAACTTCTTCTTCAAGATCTCCATTCAGAAATGCACATTTAATATCCATTTGATATACTTTGTAGTTCTTGTGTGCTGCAAAAGCTAAGAATAATCTAACTGCCTCAATTCTAGCTACCGGTGCAAAGGTCTCATTATAATCAATTCCTTCTTTTTGAGAATATCTCTTACACACTAGTCTTGCTTTATTTCTGATAACCTTACCATCTTCATTAATTTTGTTTCTGAATACCCATTTTTTTCCAATCACATTTTTGTCTTTAGGGCGGGGAACTAATGTCCAAGTGTTATTCTCAATTTGCTCTAATTCTTCTTTCATAGCTTTAATCCAATGTTTATCTTCACATGCCTCATTAACAGATGATGGTTCAATTTGAGAAATAAGACATACCTCTTCATTTGCCAATCTTCCTCTTGTCATAAGTCCTTTATACTTGTTTCCAATTATCTGATCTTCAGAATGATTCAGTCTTACATATCGAGGCATCTTTGTTTGCTGTTGTTCCTCAATTATAGTGGAATTTTTAGATGATACCGGTGTAACTGGATTTTCATTCTGTACCGGTAGGTTCAGTGTAGGTTCATTTGTCAGAATTTCTGTTGCCGGTTCAAAGTCTATATACCTTGAAGTTCCTCTAAATTGTTCATCAATCTTCACATTTGTACTCTCAATAATTTTCTGCAATCTTTTGTTAAAACATCTATATGCCTTACTCTTAGATGAATAACCAAGAAATATTCCTTCATCACTTCTAGGATCAAATTTACCAATATACTCATCTCTTCTAATATAACATTTGCTTCCAAATATTCTAAAATATTTAAGAGTAGGAGAAATACCAAACCATAGTTCATGAGGGGTCTTACCGGTTTCACCTTTGATGTGAACTTTGTTGAATGTATAGACCGTTGTACTTACTGCTTCTCTCCAATATACATGTGGTAGGTTTGCTTCTGATAACATACTTCTGGCTGCATCCAAGATAGTTCTGTTTTTTCTTTCTACAACTCCATTCTGATGTGGTGTCTGAGGTGCTGATAGTTGTCTTCTGATTCCATTCACTTCACAGAATGCATTAAATTCCTTAGATGTAAATTCTCCTTCTTGATCCAATCTTAGACATTTTATTTTCTTATCGGTTTCATTTTCTACCATTGCTTTGAACAGTTTGAACTTCCCAAGTGCTTCTGATTTTTCTCTGAGAAAAGTAACCCAACACATTCTAGAATAGTCATCAATGATTAACATGAAATATCTACCACCTTGTAAACTTTTAGTTCTAGCTGGACCACATAAATTAGTATGAATTAAGTCAAGAGCATTATTAGATTTTTTTGGAATAATTTTGAAAGTAGCTCTAACTTGTTTTCCAAATTGACATTCCTTACATACCGGATTGTGAGACTTAACAATCTTAGGTAAATCTCTAACTGCCTTAGTGGTACTGATTTTTACCATGCAATCAAAATTTACATGACAGAGTCTCTTATGCCATAGCCAACTTTCATCAATATGTGCAATCAAGCATGTCTTTTCATTGTTATTCAAATGAAAGATATTACCTCTAGTTTGATTACCGGTTGCAATTTCTAAACCAGTTATGTTCATAATTTTGCATTTTCCATTCTTGAATTGTAACTAAAATCCTTTCTCAACTAATTGACCAACACTCAAAAGATTATGCTTTAAACCTTCAACATAGTAAACATTGTCAGTATTATGCTTACCATCAAGAGATATTGTACATTTGCCTTTGATCAAACAAGTTTTATCATCTCCAAATCTCACTAGACCTCCATTATATTCCTGAAAAGTCAAGAATTTACTTTTATCACCAGTCATATGATGTGAGCATCCTGAATAATTGATCCATTCATCTTTAACTTCAATTTTAGCTACCAAGGCCTGCTCTACCGGTTGAATTGTAGGTGCCAGTTGACCTTCTGTTATAGCAACAAAAACTCATCCATTGTCTGTCGGATCCTCATCAGAATCATCAATCAATCCTTCATCAACAAGATAACAAGATTTGTTTTTATTCTTCTTAAATCTGTATATTTGATATTCAGGGTTAGGCTTGTATGTTCTTCCAGCTTCTTCTCTTAGTCTAGCATGTCTATCAAGCCATCTTGAAGCCATATGACCAATCTTATTACAGTTAAAACATTTGAAGGGTGCTTTACCTTCATACTTACTTCCAACTGGACCTTTAGGCATTTTTCTTGCAAATAGTTCTTCAAGTTCTTCAAGTTCTTCATTTTCTCTTATGCTTTCTTCAAGTTCTCTTGCATAAAAGGCTTTCCAATCAGACTTGTCAAATGATGGTGTGGATGATGTTGATGCTTTAAAAGCTAAATCTTTCTTTATAGTAGCAACAGGACCAAATTCCTCAATTTCAAAAGCTGAAAGTTTTCCAATCAATCCCTAGTTACTGATGTATTAGGCATTGTTCTTAACTCATTTATAGCAGTAACTTTCATTTTATATGTCGGTGGCAATCCTCTTAAAACTTTTAAAACAATTTCATCTTCACTCAAAGTTCCTCCACAACATTTAATACCCAAAACAATTTCATTGACTATTTCCATAAAAGCAGAAATCCTTTCATCTTCTTCCATTTTCAGATTTTCATACCTGACCCGAAAGCTTTCAAGTTTTACAATCTTGACTGTGGAATCTCCTTCATTCGGTGTTTCCAAATGATTCCAAATAGCTTTTGCAGTAGACCTATCTGATAATCCCATGATTTGTTGATCTGATAATGCGCTCAAAAGTGCTTCTCTTGCTTTACAATCATTTTCCTCATCTTTAGTCAAGTTAGGTGGATTAGGCTGGTTCTAAGTAGGAGCAGTATAGCCATTCTTTGTAACATCCCAGATGTCCTTATCAATGCAATTTAGATGTGTCTCCATTCTGATCTTCCATATGCCATAGTTGGTTCCATCAAGTTTAGGACTGTCCTTCCTGAAATAGTTGCTAGACATTGGATCTCCTCAAGCTGTTAAACTTTTGCAAAAATAGGACTAGGCTCTAATACCAATTGTTAGGTCCCAGAAACAACTGAGGGGGGGGGGGGGGGGGGTGTGAATCAGTTGTCAAATGAATTCAAACCAAAAACAACTTAACCAACTTAATGCTTAATACCAGTAAACCAATCTTTTATACCAGTAAATAGTTTTATCAGTTAATTGCAATACCGGTAAAGATTAATGCATGAAACAAAAGGACAAAGTCATCCACAACACATAACACCAATATTTGTATGTGGAAACCATGTAAGGGTAAAAACTACGATGGGAAACCTTACCCACAATCAGATGATACTACTACAGATAGTAAGTGTAAACAAATGGGGTCTGCACATGCAGAAAGGCCAAGTGCCTAGAGCTCACTGCTCAAACACAAAATAGGAGTCACACTGACTACAATTGGATGGTTAAATCCAATAAGAATGTACTGCTTAAATTAGCATCTTCTATGCTGGATTCAGTACTAGTGTAGTTCTGATTGTCTTCACAAAAACCCTCCTTCAACCTTCAAATGATGTATGCATGTATAGCTTTGCTTGTTCTCGCATATACCTTCACACAATCCTTTTTCGCATTTCGCATTCAATCTTACAAATAAGATCTTACATTTATATCATATCCTAGGACCAATTTTAGTAGGTCGGCTCTAAAGGATATTACAATAAAATCAATTTACAAATAAATTAATGCCCGATGCAATAACCGATTCAACATGTCGGCTTAATGCATTTACAACAATAATAAATCATCTCCATAACATGCCATGCTGATCTGGAAAAGATAAGCCTGTCGATGTATAACCTGGACCTATTTGTCGGTAACAACAAATATGCTAATATGAATATGCCAATAAACAAATCTTCAAGACAAAGTGTCCAAACGATGTCTTTGACATAACCAAGTGTTTTCCATGCCATTCCAAGTGTCGGTGATCATTATATCATGTCGGTGTACCAGATACTGGTGACTGTGCTTGAGTCATTTGCTTGCTGGTGAATGTTGTTGATTCTCCAAAGTGCCAGAGTTGATAAGTGTTAGTAGGTGTTGCATCAATGACAAAACCATACCAAAATACCAACAGATCAATGATGCTAGGTGACCTTAACCCAAAGGTGTCATATGTCTATATCAGAAACCATTTTAGAATCAGGTTGTTGCTCTAAATATCTCCCTAAAATTTCATTAAAAAAGCATTAGTCATTCATGCTAGGCAACATTGACTCAATCTTTTTACTTCTTGAAAGTCTAGTTTGTGTGTCTTAGTCTACACTTTCGAAATCTGTATTTGCTCTCTCTAAAATTTGTCATTTACACACATGAGACCCTGACAAAAAGGGTGTTAAGCTAATAAGGGTTTGCCTAGTTCAAACCCCTAGTTTAGAATTAACCCTATTATGAATTGAAATGGAAAAGAAAGCATGCCTTGATAGGGCAGAGACTGGATCTAAAATTGAAATGCTTAATTGAAATGATATACCTTTATTAAATCTTCTTTGACTTGAAGTCGTCATGGAAAGTTTGATATTGTACTAAATTAATGGATGCCTTCATAAGAACTTAATCATGAAAACCATCTTGAATGCTTGAAATTTGAATACTTGACCTCTCCTTCACTACTCTAATAATACTTGATTACTTAATTATGAAGAATTTTAATTAGAAACTTGTGGAGAGATGTTTCAAATGAGTGGATAAGATTTTATTTTATCCTTATCCTCATGAAACATATTGAAAATTATGAAGAAGGTTGACATAGGAAATAAATTCTTTACCAATTTTTTTTTATCATCAAAGGGTTAAAAAATGGTCCCTTTTGATTTGGACAAGGGTGCTAGGCATCTTTGACCAAGAGGTCAAGGGCATTAGGCACTCTTGACCACTCCATCTAGGCTGAAAAGGTATAAGAAGCAAGGAAGAAGATGATAATCAAAGATTTAGTACTAGTGTGAGTAGAATTAAGCAAAAATGCCAAAGTGAGACCCAAGTGAGTATGAAATTGTATGCATATACAATTTACGATGCTACAAATTCAAATTTCAATTGCAAAGTAAGGATGTAGGAAAAAGGGAGAGAAATGTGAAAGAGGAATATTCCAAGTGCCAAAATGTTGCAGATCAGTGGTGGATGAGTGTGCCAAGTGGCAAGCATATAGATACATTTTAAGGCTATTCACATACTTAAGATGAGTTTGTTGTTCCATTTTAGGGGGGTATAGTCTCCAAGGTTTGAGTAATGCACTTTTGTATGGGGAAAGTATCTAGGGTTTAGTGTTCTTTAAGTTTCAAGTTTTAATGACGCAGTCTATTGTTTGATAGTGGCAAGCAATTCAATTTTGTAGTTTAGGATGAACAATGTCATATTGTAATATCTCTTGAATGTATGCATTATATTTTTAATCAAAATAATCAATTATTATGATGATTTTCATTGCACATTTATTGTAATGGATATTTGGTTGATGACATCCGCTCAAGGAACAAATTAAAGTTTTCCTTTAGTCAAATGTTAGGGATATTGTGTTATATTTAAGATCTCAAAGAAGATTATTTGTATGTTCATAGGAGGCCTCATTGTTGTAAGGAAACAATGGTTTGATGGTCATTGGATTTTGTGTTTATATTGTTATTAGGAGAGAGTATTTCATCTTAACTCTATAATGGACAAGGCACAAGTCTAGTGTGTTTCTCATGTACAAACCCTAAAAGGAGTCGACATTTATAAATCTAATGAATCTTTTCCTCTCATGTTTAACTCATTTATGGTTTCCTCTATCTTCATGGAGATAAAAGAATATAGGAGATGTTCTTGGAATCGATTTATTTGTCATTCCACTATATGTGTAAGATGGAGGTATGTTTAACTTATTTTGTTCTCGGGGTTATTCAAAGCATTCGGGATCATATTTGAATGAAATGAAGTGCACAATAACCCTTTTCATTCACCTAAGAACCATACACTTTTTAGAGAACCATAGTTTGTTGTTTGGTATAAGTTTTATCATATTTTCATACCATCTAGTAGGATTACCCTTTGAGTCTTGTGGAGATCAAAGTGTAGAAGGATAATCATGACATTTCTTGTCCTTAGTTTGATTATGGTTTAATCGTTGTCTCTTAAACTCTTGATCCCATGGTTTGGCATTGTGTCTTTCCTTATAAATTGAGGGTTGCAAGAAAAACAACCAACAAGCTAAACTTAGGAGTACTTTTATTTTATTAGATTGAGATTTATTTACCACATATTGTCTTATTCATTATGATGTGGACACTTGTCAAGATCTCTTTTAATCCTCTCATAGGGTTTTCATCTAGGGTTTCATCTTTATGCTTTTATAAGAATTAATTGTAATCATTGTAATCTATCCAATTCGTTTACAACTTAATCTCAATATGAGACTATTCTTTGGATAAAATCTCTCTCAAGGTTATATAGCATCAACCATGGCCTTTTCTATTTAGACGTGATTGGTGTTTTAGTTGCAGACAATTTCTAGGAGTTGTGGGGTGCTAGAACCCTCAATTTTTTGGCTTTTTGGTCCTTTCAATCCTTTAGGTTAAGACACAAACTACTTAATTCCTAAGCCTAAATCCCTAAGACTTCCTAAGCCTTTGCTTCAAAACCCTAAACCTTAGAGCTTATGTTTTGAAGTTGGCTTGCTATCGTTAGTAATTCATTTCCTAAGTGACAACTTGAAGGGTTAGAACTATCTCCTTACCAACCCTTCTTCCTAGTAACTAATTGTCCTAGGCACTTTTATTTTTCATAAGTCCAACATTTTAAACATATTTCCTAAGCTTCTGATGAACTTTATTTGCTAGTTCAATCAAGATCAATGGCCAACTCAAGCTCACAGGCCTTAGATGTGCCAAAGTTGTCAAGGTCAAGGGGCTGCACAAACTATTCGATCATCAATGGGACCTAGTCATTCTTTGGTCAGTGTAAGTGCTAAGCTCTCTTCTGATTGGAGCACATCCCTATAGTGTTAAACTTGTTATTTCCTCATCAACCTCATGCTATCCCAGTGAGGCGACACATGTTTCACATGCTAGCAAGGTAACACAAATTTTTGTGTAGTCTTGTAGTGCCAATTTATCGAGACCCATTCTCCATTGCAAGGATTAACCCTATCTTATCACTTGGAGAATTCTAACCTCTTCTTGTTAATGTGCCTTCTCTCTACCCAAGCAATCCTAGCCTCCTTATTTCAATTTGAGAAATAGCTATCAAGGAGAGAAGCCTACAATTTTCAAAGCTAATATTAAGCATCCGTAACTCCAACATCTTGAGCCATAGGTAGAGAGGTGCCATAGGGGAAACTCTACAAGGATTATGTAAATGACATGTTGCAATAGAATGTAATAAAATTATTAATTTATTCAATTTAAAATATATATTTTGAAAAGATAAAAAGAGTTTCTTTACTTTCTTAACTTTGAAATTATGTTACGAAAATTCATTCTTTTTCAAAATTGTATTAGAGAGAAACTCATATCATCAAAATTTCAAGAAAATTTGTTTGTTTAAATTCTTTTGTTATCTTTCAGTCTTCTTTTTTTTTAATATTTATTTTTTTAAATTGTATTATGATCTTTTATTAAGATAATTTATGTACTTTTCATTTCATCAAAAATTGAGAAATTTTTTATCTTAAAAATTACTTCCCTATCCCTCACCTCCAAAAAAGAAATCTTGTGAAGTACATAAGGATGTTTTATTAGGGTTCAATTCTATAGTTTGAGTGAAATTCATTAACCTATATTTCATGGGTCAAGTGGTTCACACGAACCCATCTCTCATAAAGATTAATGGTTCACTTAAACACTAATTACATGTAAACAATTGTTCATAAGAATGAAATATTGAGATTTCTTATAAAAAAATTAGCCATTCTAACATTATTATAATTCAAACACACTTAACTATTTCCTCATTATCAAACTGCCTAACTTATTACCTCATTTTTAAAACCTCAAAACCAATATTGTGATTTATAAACCATTCTAGGCAAACTTTTCAGGAGCATGGTAGAGCGTAGAATCGACAGATGGGCAAAAAATGAAGGAAAAAGAGCCAAAGGTCAAGCGGGTTTCAGATCTAAGCACTCTACCATTGATCACTACATCACTCTTTGACATTTGATAGAGAAAACATGGGATAATAAAGGGGAAGAAGCATATTGTTGTTTTGTGGACTTTAAGAAAGCCTTTGACACAATGCCTAGAGACAAACTATGGAATAGAATGGAAGAATTGGGTGTTCCCAACATGTATAGAGCTGCAGTGCATAGACTTTATGAGAAAGTTAGAGCTAAAATCAGAACTAGTGAGGGAATGTCTGAGTATTTTGGTAGTGATATTGGCGTTAAGCAAGGATGCCCTCTATCCTCGACTTTATTCAGTTTATACATTGATAAATTAGAAGCATGGATGAACAAAATGAAGGGAAACAACGTCCAACTTGCAGAATATGTGGTGAAATTACTTCTATACGCTGATGATCTTATCCTAATTTCTAAAACGTCTCATGGGCTCAGAGAGCACTTAAAAGCACTAGAGAACTTTTGTCAGGAGGTAGGGATGCAGGTGAACATTACTAAAACCAAGATCATGATTTTCTCTCTAAAGAGGAAATAAAAGCATATTACCTTCCTCTTCAATGGCAGCCCGCTGGAAATTGTGAAAGAATACAAATATCTAGGGATTGACTTCCACTATAAGCTTAGTTGGGAGACTTGTAGAGCGAAAATGATACAGGGAGGGTGGAAAGCTTTGTTTCTACTCCAAAATAGGTGCAAAAAAGTTGAATTGTGGGATTGGAAAACCAAGAAAACTCTTTTTGGTTTGTTGGTTACTTCGGTTGTTCTATATGGTTGCAAAGTTTGGGGAGGCAACATGTCAAACTGTGGATCGAGACAACTAAAGAGGATTCAAAAGCACTTAATCACAAACAATCTCAAAGTTAAAACGTCAGTGCCATATGAGATCCTTTTAGCGGAAGTAGGTACTTTCCCATTGGAGGCTTCAACGATCACCAGGTTAATAAGTTATCTAAAGAAGGTGGAAATCATGGATAATCAATAGTGACCCAAAATCATCATGGAAGAGGGACTTAACCGTAGGCAGAAAACTTGGATGAAACAAAACAATAAGTGGCTGAACAAATGGAACATCAAGTTGCACGAATGTTCGAATACCAATGAGGAAATTAAAAAGTTGGTCATAGGAAAGTTTCAAAATGCCATGTGGAATAATTGTATTGGTCGAAAAAAGAAGTACTACATCAAAGAGTTTAACCCAAATTGGGATCATGGAGAGAAAGCATACTTAGGGGCAGTTATTAAAGGCAAAGCAAGACCGTTAGTGGCTCAATTAAGGACAGGTTCACATCATCTCAGATGTGAAACGGGTAGGTAGAAAAGGCCCAAAGAGTTATGGGAAGAGAGAATTTGCCTGTTTTGCGAGATGGGTGCTATTGAGACTGAATAACACTTTCTCAGTGAGTGTAAGACGTATGATGATATTAGTGCTCAATATGAGTGCATCTTGAAAAGTGACAACATGCATCATTTATTTGACGAGGATAAGATCAATTAGATTGCTAGTTTTTTGGTCAAGTTTTAAAACAGAAGATTTGACATGAAAAAGATTATGAAGTTATGCTAGACTTTGATTTCTTGGTCCTATAAACTGATTAGTCCCGTGAACGTTAATAAATTCATTCATTCGTTCACTAGAAAACTCATGCAAACAAGTAGGGCAGCCACGGGTCTTCAACCCTCTCGGTCTAGGGTGACACCTCTAAACGAGCTATACAGAGTTAGCTCAGATTAGCAGACAACATTCCTTTTCGATACTTTCAAACAGTCGAAAAAAAACAACGTTCTTTTCAGGAACATATTCTTCGTCATAAAGAGTATTCTATGCGGACGAGTGCTACCCACTTCACGCTAAAGCATGGCAATTATACTGTCGGTTCGGATCCCCATCTGCAGCCACTGCAACTCATATTCGCTTGTAAGACCACCAATCAAAACTCTCAGAAAGATTTCTGTAAATAATGGCATAGCTGGAACTGTTCTGTTTGCACCCAAAACCCTCAAACCATCTAACCGTGGTTCTCAAAGGGCTGCAAAATGGTGGGGTACTAACAGACATGGAAGCCTAGGTGGGTGCCAGCGTGGATGCCCAATTTTGTCAGGTGTCCAAGCCAGCAGTTTAGAGATGGATGCGTCTTTAGAATCACAGAAAAAAATTAAAATTCTAACTGCAGCTGCAGTTACAGTGGCATTTGCTGTGGCTAATAGGGTGCTCTATAAATTGGCCCTGGTACCACTGAAGGATTACCCTTTCTTCCTGGCCCAACTTACTACATTTGGGTATGTTCAATTTGTGGTATGGCACCAATTGATTGCATTTAGCTTAGTGTCTATTTTCAAATTTTGGCATTTCATTGTTAATTGTATTTAGTTAAACTTGCATTTTCATTCTTTAACATAGCATCTAGTGATTATGCACAACTTATGTAATGTCCCTAAATTTAAAATGCCTAAATTCTGCCCTAATTCTTAAATGTGTAATGTCCCTTTTTATGGAATGCCCTAGTTTTACTCTGAACTACTGTTCTCAATCAATAAGGAAGGGTTAAGGAAGGGTTTAAAAAGAGAATACTTTTATCTTTTAAGAAAAAACCTACAACAAGTTAGGAAACAACTTACAACTATAATACATAAAGTAAATAACAATTACAAATTAGACTATAAATTATAGAGATTGAAAACGTAAATCACAATTTGCAATTTGATTGCCTTTATCTTTTAAGGAAAAAACTTGCAACAAGCTAGGAAACAGTTAACAACTATAATACATAAAGTAAATAACAATTACAAATTAAACTACAAATTATAGAGATTGAAAACGTAAATCACAATTTGCAATTTGATTGTAAAATAATTTAGACTAAATAAGAAATACTAACCATAGTAAGCTAGGATAAGTGACTTGGTAGGGTGTCCTAGCGGTCCTCTATCCTAGGTCCAAAGGCAGTGCTCATTCCCCGCCTTTGGCCTCATGTGGCACATGCCATACATATGAGGTGCCATACCTAGCGAGGCATCCTTATAACTGTTCCCCCTCAATCACATCTCTTCTCCTACTCACATGATTAGATATACATAGTTCGAGCTCTCACCATAGTAAAGAGGATAAGGACTTCTCTCAATAGGGTGCCCAGAAAGTCTAACCCTCCTAAATCCAAAGGCAGAGCACCTTCGCCCCCCTTTGGCCTCATAGAGACTCCTTGGTCACATACCATGAGGTGCCGTGCTTAGAGGTGACCCCAACACTGTTCCCCTACCGATAACCTCCTCACCTTCCATCATGGCTGAGAAGCATTCAGATTATTACAGAATACCCATAATCAGATCTATGTTCAGAACATGTATAAACAATATTATCAGCAGCATATAACTTGTCATGGATATACAGAAGTATGTCTAGAACATTAACAGCAGCATAACTTGTCATAAATATGCAGAAGTAGATGTATGGTGACATTATGCTATATTGAATAATTTTAAGCAGCAGTATATTAATCTGAAGAATGCAGATATAAATATTATTACTATGTATGCAGATGATACCACCAAACAGAATATATAATCGCTCAACTAGGTGTCAATATTGCTGTAGTTATCTAGTCTGTCTTCTGATGGTTGAATGATTGATGAATAATTGATTGATTGAATGAATTCCTTTGATTGTATGATTTGAGGTATTGGTGAGTGATAATGTAATGAAGGCTGGTTTGATATATCATGATTTATTGTTTTTAGCCAAGTAATCATTTGTTTATTAATTAAAACTGCCACAGAACTTTTGGTATATCAAAATTCTATGCCACGTAAGCTCCATACTCCACTTCAACATAATTTCCAAAACAAGGTTTGGCATCGGGCCCCACCAATATGATATGCAAAGTGCTTCCAAATACGTTTGACAAAGTTTCAAATCTAAATTGGATACCCACTTTTTCTTTTCATATAAGACAATTTTTTTTTTGTGCTTTTGATCTTGTCTTTTTTTTTTGTGGTTTTATTATCTTGTCTTACATAAAACTTTCAGACTTATAGTATGATGAAGTCACTGTCTGAAATCTTCATATTTTAATCAAACGAATTTCTGATATTTCATAAGCATTGTTTTTAAACATATAGGTGTTCCTATATTTTCTGTGTAACCAACCTTTATCACAGATCTGTTTGTTGTGTAATATTGCTATTGTTCTTGTTATACAAATTCCTGTCATATGTATAACCTGATCAGTCTGATCACTGTATGAGTTTGCTATTATCCAAGTCTCACCAACTCTCTATATAGTTATTGTCTTGTTCCTAAATCCTCTAGTCTATTACTACTGCACATAAACTGATGCTCTTCTTGCTTGGTTATGGCTCTTTAGTCTGAATATAAGTTCTCTACCTTTCTTAATGGTAATTGCTTAGCATCTCTTTCATTGGCACTACTACTAGTGTCTCCAAAAGAAAGACAATCATTGTATTTCTCTTATTAAATCCAAATGGTCTGACTTCTCCTTTGATATCGATCTTATTTTTCATCAATGATAATCATGACAACCTTTTAAACATTCTTTCATATACAATCTCACCTTTGACATCAATGATGGAGTCTAACAATCACGACTGAGTGCTTTTGACATCAATGAAAATATTTCTAACAATCTTTACTTGCATGCGAAGTTATTACAAAAGTATGCCAGAGATGGTCAGCTTAGGATCAGACTTGATTTGCCTAGATCATATTGCTTTCCTTGACAATACAAAATCTATTTAAAGGACCTGACAATTGCCAAGAGGAACACAACTGTGGACCAACCAACGTTTATAACTACTTGAAGCCAACAATAAATTAATGCATAGTCAAATAAACCATATTATTGAAACATAGTAATAGGCTGTGCACAACAACTACAATCTGTTCCAAAATTAAGAGTAGTTGGAAGTGCAACTGCATTGCTTATGAACAAATCTTTGTGTGTTTCACATCCTAATTTCAGAAGCATTTTGTGTTCTCTCATCTGTTCAGAGAGCTGGCCAAGCACTCCTAGCTCTAATGTGTGGTAGAGAGTGAAGTTAAGCAAATTACCTTTAGATCCTTCCAAAAATTCATTTTTCAGGTAACTGGTAAGAAGTAAAGGAGATTTATTTTTACATAGTTTATGTCATTTCTGTAGCTATTTTTAAATTACAAACCATCTTCGGCTATAATTTAAGAACATATTTTCTATACTTGTTGGGGTTGCTATATAAATATTAATGATAGAGGAATCCTTTTATCTACGCTTGCTATGTCTTGTAGATTAATCTGTCAAAGACATGTTGAGGCTTGTAAGGTCAGTCTATTTTCTCTTCTTTTATGTGCATTGTGATCCTGGCTATAGTTTGCATTTTGGACTACAGGTATGTGCTGGTTTACTTTTCCATTCTATATGTTCGCTACCGTATGGGCATTGTGACAGATGAAATGTTGGCCTTTCCTAAGTTACGTTTTGTTGCAGTTGGTGCTTTGGAGGCCCTTGGAGTTGCTTCAGGAATGGCAGCAGGAGGTATGCTGTTTAAATCACTCTTTACCATTAGACCGAATAAACTAATTGTTTTGATCCCATCACAGTGAGAGAGACTGTTAAATTTGGGCATGTTCATGCATTGTAGTCAAGCTCATGATAGTAATGGGAACTTCTATTTTGACTTTTAAAAAACATGGCATGGGTTATTTATTTTTGCTGTTAAAATATAAAAATCTTATAATTTGTTGAGGGTCCTTTCTCAATTTTGTCGAGCATCAGAAGTTAATTGTTTTTGGTATTGCTTGCTGTCATTTGAGTATGATATTGTTTGCATTCACATATTTATTTTGTTCAAGGAAATTGTTTATGCCACTAATTGTGGTTTTGGTTTTGGTTTTGTTGAATCGAGCAGCTAATCTTTCAGGAGCATCAATTCCAATACTGTCACAGGTAATGAATGATTTTGTGCTGGTTAACATAGTTATTAATTGATTGCTATAATGTAAAGAAAAATGTGAGGTGTTTGAATTACATGAATGGTTGTTTTTTATTTGTTTGTGTTGCTTAAGACACTTTATACAATTATTCATGAGTGGTGACATTCATGAGATCTGAAATGTCTTTTAGTGGTCTGCCTGTATTTATAAGGATTTGTTGTGACCATTTCACACATCGCCCCATTAGAATGGGGACCCCCTCTTTTGTTTTTGGTTTTGCCTTCTCTTTGCGTGTTTTTTTTTCTCTGCTTTTAGGATTTTGAGTGAGTGGTTGTTTGTCTGGGCTAGGGCTAATCCTTAAGGGTTCTTTTTTGGTATCATTCAAGCTAAGTCCAGTCAAATTTTGGAAAATCGTTAGATGTCTCCCTGAAGAATTAAGATTGTTGGAATGAGGTAAACCTTTCAGGAGAGTCAAATTGGTTAGGTCAAGGGAGTCAAATAGGTCTCAGGTTAGGTCTTAATTGAAAGAAGGTTTTTTGGGTAAGGTCCAGTTTATTTCTAAGTCTGAGTTAGCTAAACATGGTTAGTGAAGAAAGGGAGTCTAGTGGGCCAAGTTAAATGGGTATGAAATGGATCAAGAGCCTGAAAATGTCAAATTCGCTCCTTACCCTTGCTGAGGGTCCAGGGCGAAATTCTTTGTAGACTGGATTTCCTTCACAATTTTGACTAAGTTTTGACATGTTTGAAGGTGAATTTGTGTGTTCTTGCCTGGAAAGTTTTTGATTGATTTTTGGAGAGCAAGATGATGCCTGAAATAGAAAA
Source organism: Cryptomeria japonica (assembly GCF_030272615.1). Classification (NCBI taxonomy): domain Eukaryota; kingdom Viridiplantae; phylum Streptophyta; class Pinopsida; order Cupressales; family Cupressaceae; genus Cryptomeria; species Cryptomeria japonica. The sequence continues at coordinate 872,672,976 of NC_081409.1, read as the reverse complement.
TTCGCTCCTAACCCTTGCTGAGGGTCCAGGGCGAACTTCATTCTAAACCCAATTTCTTGTTTTTGGATGGATTTGCTAACTGGTTCCTGGCCTTGAAAATGACCTGACTTTGCCTTGTGAAGTGGTTTGAGACTTAAAATTTGAGCAGTTTGGCCTAAAATGAGGATTTCGCTCTTGACCCTTGCTAAGGGTCCAGGGCGAAAATGTTGTTTAAAGTTTATTTGCCACTAATTTTGGCTAACTTGTTTTGTGCAGGGTCTCCCGGAAGGAAGATTGGACGTCACTTGATGCAATTGAGGGTTTGAAAAAATGAAAAATGATGAATTTTGGGCAATAAAGGCAAATTCGCTCTTGACCCTTGCTGAGGGCCCAGGGCGAAATTTTGAATTTTCCTCATTTTGTAGTGAAAAAGGATCAAGTTTTGAACATGAATGGAAAATGAACAACTCCCTTTACCCGCCTGAGAAAGTTTTAACTTGAAAAGATGAAGGACTTTGTTGAAAACCTAAAATTCGCTCCTGACCCTTGCTGAGGGTCCAGGGCGAAAATTTCCATTGGAGTCATCTCTGGCCTTGTTTGGTCAAATTGAGATGTCAAAGGCGTGATGAATGGTGAAGTGAACATAATAGAACCCCCTAACTTGTTTGAAGATCAAAAGATGAAGGAGTTTTGCCCAGGAAAGGCAATTTCGCTCCTGACCCTTGCTGAGGGTCCAGGGCGAAATTCTTTATAAACACATTATTTTACCTTTCTTGGACAACAAAATCCTATTCATAGCACAGTACAGGATGAAATCTTACTTGGCAAAGAGGTTTTAAGGTGAAAAGTGAGGCATTTTGGTCAATATTACAAAATTCGCTCCTGACCCTCTCAGGAGGTCCAAGGCGAAATTCTCAAAAACACCTTTTTCTTGCAAGGTCAAAATGATTTTTATGGCTGGAGTGTATGTGAAAAGGCATGTTTTACCCTTTGAAGATAATTTGGATGGCCAACAAGAAGCAACCAAGCCCAAAAAGGAAAAAATCGCTCTTGACCCTTAGAGAAGGTCCAGGGCGAAAATTCTAAAACCTATTTTTTCCTCCAAAGTTTGAGCAAAGCTAAGCCTAGGCATGAGTTTGAAATGATGTTTGAATTGCCTTGAAGTGAAGAAGGATTGTTGAGAATGAAAGTTTTGAAGGCAATTATCAAAATCGCTCCTGACCCTTGGAGAGGGTCCAGAGCGAATTTCCAAGGTTCTCTCCTTTTTTTTGTAGAATTAAGACAAAATCTTGCTATATCTTCCTTGGATAGGAGAAGGACGCGATGTGTTATGCCTTAGAGGTGATTTGAAGTCAAAAGAATGAAGGAATATGCTTAAAATTCAAAAGTCGCTCCTGACCCTTCAGAAGGCCCAGGGCGAAAATCACAAAAACTACGTATTTCTTTGAAGATTTTGCTAAGGCAAGGATGCACTAAGGTAAAGATGCCCTTTAAGATCATGATGAGTAGTGGTTTGCTTCAAAACTTGATAATTCTAGGCCAAGAGAAGAAAAGTCGCTCCTGACCCTTGCAGAAGGCCCAGGGCGAAAATTTGAAAAACCTCCACTTTGCCCTGCAGAAACAAAACAAGCTTGAATGAGTGGATGAGGAAGGACATTACCTAGCGATGAAAGAAAGATTCGAGAGAAGTTGATGAAGGAGTAAGCCTAAGGAGAAAAATTTGCTCCTGACCCTTGGAGAGGGTCTAGGGCGAAAAACACCAAAATCACACTTTTTCTCCTAAATTGGATAGAACTAAGTCTGGAATTCAGTGAGAAGACCTATTTGAGATGCCTTGAAGAGATTTTGAACTTCGAAAAATGTCAATTTTGAGCCAAATTATGAAAGTCGCTCTTGACCCTTGGAGAGGGTCCAGGGCGAAATTCCTCTAAAAGCCCTATTTCCTTCAAGATTTTTGATGAAGTAGCTCAGTGGTGCAAGGAAATGGATCTTGGAGATTGCGTTGAGAGTTCAACAATCAAGCTAAGGTGGATTATAACCTAAAATGAGAAAATCGCTCCTGACCCTTGGAGAGGGTCCAGGGCGAAATCCACATCTCCACCTAAATTCCTCATGCAGAATACCAAAATTTGAAATGCAAGACCTTAAATGGATATGAATTCACCCTCCAAGAGATTTTAGAGTCAAGGTATGAAATATTCAAGGCCAAATTTGGAAAATCGCTCCTGACCCTTGGAGAGGGTCCAAGGCGAAATCATTAGCAAGCTTCATTGAGACCTTGATCAAAAAATTGATATTCTCCAGTTTGCACTAAATCACCAAAATTGCTAAATTTGAGACATTTGGAAAATTAAATTTAAATTCGCATTAATTTAAAAGCATTTTGCATTTAATAAATTAAATTTAAGCCTTGAAATAATCAAAATTTTACCTTGGAGGATTAAAATTATTTTTTTAAAATTTAAAATGAGCGCTCAAGGGAATTGTTTTGCCTTTATAGGCAAGTCGGCCACCCTTTTTTAGAGATTTTATTTATTTTTTACTCCTTTTTTGCCAAGTCGGCCTTGAAGGGAGTAGGGTGAACGCTCTATATAATGGAGGAGTGTTGCTTCACATTTCAAATCATTCATTCATTCCTTCTAAGTGCGAAATTGAAGAGTAAATTGAGGAGCGAAATCCAACAGATTGGAGGCGAAATTTTGCTGAGTGTTGAAGGCTAAGGAGGGTGGAATTTATTCTTTTGAAGCTAGAGGAGGCACAATCCATCCAAGGGAGGACTATAATCTAGGCCTTGTCCATCAAAGTCTAGTTTTCTTTCATCATTGTCAAGTCTTTTTTGAGTACTCAAGAGGAGGTATGGCAAAATTATCTTAATATCCTTATTCAAGACTTAATTTTTGGGCTTTTTTATTTTTAGAAAAGTCTAAGTGTTGATTAATTAATTAGGAAATGATAATTCTAGATTTATCATGAAATTTCCTAATTAATATCTTAAATCCTCCTTTTGAGTCTTATTTTCTACTCGTTAATGTTCAAGGACTAATTTTGAAATGTTGTGTAGGTGTCAAGATGGCGACTCCAAAGGCCGGAGTATCTACTAGTCGCCCGGCTCTCATCAAAGAAGATCAGAAGAATGAGGAATTGGAGACCAGGATCGTGTCCAAATGGAGTAATATCGGAGACACCAACTTAGGAAACTTAATGTGAAGAAGTTTCGAGAAGTCCCCTACATTGGCAAGCCATCACCTGTTGCGAAGAAGATAATTGAAAGCGGCATCATCAAGGCGGCAGGTTTCCCTCTCGCAGTCAAATGTCATGAGCTGATGATCGAGTGTGCCCGCCATTATGACTCACAATCAAGGATGATCGTATCCAAGGAAGGGAACATCTTAGCTTACCTTTCAGAGGAAGCTATAAGTAAAGCTCTTCATCTTCCAGAACATAAAGATATGATTTACAAAAGCTTAGAAGGAGCCAGGTCAATCTATGAAGATGATCCCGATACTTGTCTGAATCTCATCAATAAGAATTGGTTGCTCAAAAGTCGGCCTCGCTTGAACAAGATTCCCAATACACCGCATAGGATCGACTTCCAGGAGGAATACAAAGATTTGATAACTTTGCTCAATCGAGTTACAGGGGCTCCTCAAGCTTTCTACTTCGAAAAGTGGATGTTCTTCTTCATTCAAATGATAGTCCAAGGAAAAGGAATGCTTCATTGGGCCAGAAGTATTAGCAATTGTCTGGATGTGTAGTTGAGAAGGCTAAGCCCCACCAAATTGTTCCACATGAGCTCATATGTTATATATGCCTTAATTAGGAGTTTCGAGTATGCAGGGCTACCTCACAGAGGAGTGATCGAAAGAGGACCCGGAGAAATGAGAGTTTGTGATTCTTATGTTCATCTGCATCATCCGCCTAGAAGTGACTACAAGTTAGTCAATGACACCTTCATGATGAACATTACTAGGATATTGCAAGGTGGGATTCATAATTGACTATCTTTGGATGCACAAGAGCTTGTGAAGAGGTATGGTGCATGGTTCATCCAGTTTCAAAAGTTTACATACATCAGAGTTCATGGGTGCCCTTCACCTCCCTACATGTTGCCGAGGTATCCGACAGACAGGATAGTGCTACTTGAGGTAACTAGACAATTGGCAGCTTATGCAAAGGCATCCAGGCACAAGCATGGAAATGGAATTCTCGTGCCCATCATACTAGGGAATTCACTTGAAGTATGTCCTAACACTCAAGCCTCAGAAGATGCAGAGAAGGAATTATGTTTATATTCATTCACATTCTTTGCCTCACGGGAGAATTTTGACCCTCACGGTTATATGGAGGAGACAATTGGTAAGAAGTACAAACATGAGTTTCAGGTGGAGGACTTTTGGATGAATCTCCCAAGTGATTTGGAGGTTAAAAGAAAGATGCATTCCAGGCTACCCTTAGATCTCATCAGGAAATGCAAAGTTTATAGAGTAGCTGATCAAGCCCAGGATAATGGTAGGCATCTCCAGTCATCCTATGAGAAAGAAGACAAAGGAGTGAAGATAGATTGGAATGAGCCCGAGGTTTTAGACTTGAGAGTTTTGATGGCTCATGTTTTATCATGTACTCGCAGATGGGTGGATGTACAACATCAGAAATTGAGGGAGCAAAATGTATCAATGACTTTTACTTTGGAGGCAAGACCAGAAGAAGGAGAAGCAAGCGTGAGTGAGAACACTTTTCATCCTAGAGGTGCAAAGAGGAAAGAAAGACCTGAGAAAAGGGAACCTTCCAAGAAGAAGCAAGAAGCCAATCTTGGTCACCCATCAAGCACATCTTCTTGACATGAAAAGAAGGCAAGCCAAGGAGAAGGTCAAGGGAAGATGGTACCTGAAGTTGATGAATCTATGGAATCCATGGTACAAGATGACAAGCCAGAAAAGGAACAGACGCCTCAACATTCATCAAGTCAATCCCCTCAAGTTGATGTTAATGAGCTACATGAAGAGAAAAATGATGATGAAGCGACATCTCCTCTCCGAGAAGATGGACCACTGCTTAAAGAAATACAAGTAAGAGAAACAAGATCCGCCATTCCGGATTGGTTAAAAGAGAGATTGACAAGGGTGGTTGTGGTTGAAGAGGAAGAAGATGTATTTGATTTAGAGAGCCTTATAGGAAATTCTCAAGAGGTATTGGAAAAGAAGAAGGCCACAAAGATGTCCAAGGTAATAAGGGATGAGACAGGATCCAGGAAATTGCAAATAGCTACACCAGTAGTGGACAAGTATGAGGGTGAGATTCTTGCAGATGAGTATGACTTAGAAACATTTGAGCTTGGTCCACTTACTACCGAACAAGCGATGGAAGAGGCAACTGATTCATTTGAAGCACTTAAAGACAAACTTAAAGAAGAAATGGAAAAGAATAAGAAGCTTGAGAGAGAGGTCGGTGCTTGGAGAGGCTATTTTAGTCATCTCAATCAGCCCTTGAGACGTCAGGATACAGCAGTATCTCCTTTACAGGCACTTCCTCTTGAATCAGTGGGCGAAGCAGAAAGGGTCAAGAGCTTGGTTCAGCTTATGAGCTCTTGGATTGATAAATCCCACATGGTAGCCTTTGAATTTGCAACAAGAATGATGAAGACAATTCATCGAGCTATCCAGGTCCTTGAAGTTATCCATAGTCTAATGATAAGTGTAGCCGCTTTCACTCACACTAGAGATGTTATCATTCCTATCCTACAAGTGATAAGGCAAACACCAAGAGCGATCCTGGCACAAGAAAAGATAATGGATGGAGGAACTCATAACCTCCTACAGTGGTCAGCTCTGCTCCAGATGAAAGAGGTCCTTTTTGAAGACATCAACACCAAGTGTAGTCAAGTTGAAGGTGTCATCCATCCAATTCAAGATAAGGTGTTTGAAGTGTTGTGTACCATTCTTGGCAGGCGGATCGAGATTGAGACAGATGTGGACATCTAAGAGTTGGAGGAGAGAGTCAAGGTCATCTTTTGCAAAGAGGAGAACGTCATCACAGATGAGCAACGAGATTTGATGTTCACTACCATGTTCCTGATTGAGAAGATCAAAGAACTTGAACTTGGATGGGAGACAGCTCTTCTCACAGCTTTTGATCAAGTCCTTCACTTGGAAGAACGAATGAAGAATCTTCCTGAGATTCCCATTGCTGAGATTGAGGGAATTGTGTCCAAATTCGTTGGATATGCTAAAAAAGAGCATAGGAAAGGGAACAAAATTCTAGATGAAAAGTTGTTATAGGATGATGTGGCAACTTAATTCCTATTGGTCTATGTTTCCTCGATATTTGTGCCAATTAAATATTGGCTATGCATTTAATGATGTTTATCTAAATGGGGACCTTTTTTGTAACAAACCCTAATTAGGGTTTAGGTGTCAAAATCTTGGCCATTGATCTTCTTTCGATCTGGACTGTTCATTGTATTTGAGGATGCTATATATACCCTCACTCATTTTCATTTTGATAATAGTTAGAAGTTAGAGAAGAGAGAGAGCTTAGAGAAGAAAGTTATTGTGTAGCAAGATTGAGTAGTGAAGAAAGAATTTTGAACAATTGTTGTCTATTTGGCTTTGAGATCAATAAAATATTGAAGTTATGGTGTTTTATTGCAATACTTGTGGCTATCTTCATGATTGTTTATCTTCTTGAATCATTCTCAGTCGAAGTAGTATTTAAGTTTAAGTTTGAAGGACTAAGTGTTGTGCTTGATCTTTGGTGAGATTCATGTTCCAAACCACTAGCTTCTTACTGATTGTAAGGACGCCTTGTGTGGTCAACTCGAGATATTGAGATTGCTTAAACATTCAATCATTATTGAAATATTGATATGTATCTCTATGATAGTATCTATATCCTTGATGATTTGAAAATCACTGAATCACCTTAGAAGATCGCATCAATTCTAGTAGAGTTGTAATTGCTTGGCAATACTGAAATTGATAGAATCTTACTAAGTCTAGCCTACATTGAGTCATTCTTAGGATTAGATTAGCATTCATCCCTTGAAACCCTTATCTTTTGCTATTTTTTGAAAATCTGTTAGTATTAGGAAAATCCTGTTCCTGCAGTCAAAAGAGAGTAATACGGACAAGCTTTCTCAGAAAGTACGTAAGGCCCCTTGAAGAAACAGCATATACAATGACCACTGGTGCTTATCCACACGTAGAGATCCTACAACGAAGAACCTTGAAGTCATCCTGATTGATCCTTTTCGCGATATCTTCAGCATTCAGATGCTTTAATCAAGAGAGGATAAGGTACCATTTGGATATTTTATTCTGTGTTTGGTTGTGTACAAAATTCATGTCAACAGGATTGAAATTACAATTAGAAGAGTTGTATTATTAATTCTCCTCTTTTATGTTAATTTTAGATCAGACAGATAGCAATAGCAGAAAATCAAAACAAGGAACACAAAGAACACCAAAATACCCTGGGAAAACCTCCCCCTTGGAGGTGAAAAACCCAGCAATTAATCTCAGATCTTTATTAGACAAATCAGTATGAGTCTTTTACAAATCCGCTTCAACACTTGAAGCACTCAGATCAGCAGGATATGCACAGTAGTATAAGGTATCCAAGCTAGGGCACACACAACAATGTAAGGACTTATCTGCAATATACTTGAATGCTGATCAAGGACACCATTTGCAGATCAAGAGAAGATATTCGCTGCCTCAAGGAAGTTCGCTGCCATTTGAATGAGGTTCACTGTCCTTTGAATGAGGTTCACTGTCCTTAGAATGAAGTTCGCTGTCCTTGGAAAGTAGTTTGCTATCCTTAGAAGATGATTCGCTGACTTTAGATGATATTTGCTGATCACTGATGAAGGAGATCGCTGTGTAAATGAATGTGTAGAATGCATGATTGAGACTTTGAATATATATGTGTCTTAGCCTTCTAATTCACCCTAGGTCGGCTTACAAGAAGAGCAATTTAATTACATTTTAATACTTTAAGTTTGGCGCCCAATATAGGGTCAGCCCCACACGTTACAAGTTACATTATATTTATTGCATATAAAGCGTGACTAAGGCCAATGGCCAATTGGTCACATACACGTGCTAGGTTGGCCCCAGAAGGGATCCGACCTAACTATAACATCAACATTTTACTATTCAGTCATATTATAAGGGAGTTGATCAAACCAAAATTCTTGGAAGGAGAAATCTTATGTTTTGTCATTATCTCCATTTTTTCATCTCAATGCATGAGGGGCTTGTAAATGGTTTGTTGTATTGTTGTTCTAAGGTTTTATTTTTAGGGGGCAATAGTTGTGTTTTATTTTGCCCTAAATTGCTGCAATTTTAGACCTCTTCTTTGCACATCAAATTATGGCCACCTGTTTGAGTCTATTTTTTGGTCCATATCTTTTTTTCCTTTTTGTTTTGGCACTCTGTTGAAATTGTTTAGCCATCTAGATGTAATTATAGCTAGGAACTTCAATATTTTATAATTGTTGGTGTAATTTATGTATCATGCAATATTTTATAACTGTTGGTGTAATTTATGTACCATGTAATTACACTTTACTTAAGTTGACTTAGGATAATGCATATCATAGTATTTTGCATATGAGACACCTACAAAATTACATATCTAGGGAATATGGTTGTAGGAGAAATTCCACTTTTGTTGGTGTTATCTTGTTCTCACATTTTCATATCCACTTATAGTGGAATGATAATTCCACCTTCGATGGGTGATCCACCTTTAGTGGAATTATCTATTATTTCTTCTACCCACCCCTACCTACCCTTGCATCTCATTGAGCCACATGTCATGATTGTGTGCTCTCATTTCCCTATAGCCTTTCCTTTATAGGCAAGCTCATGTACATTGTACTCAGTTGGGCATTTTGCATCTTGATGAGAATACAATTTGTTCTTGTCTATTTTGTTCTTTCTTGCTTTGTGCTATTAATTGGCCTCTTCATCTTGGGCTGCTATAGGCAAATTCTTACAATAATCAATAATATTAGGTAACAAACTTTTGGAAAAATTATGAGGAAAGTCTTTAAGGATGGATGTTGTAGTCAATCATTAGGATGAATAAGAAGATAACAAATATGAGCTCTTTATATAGATAGCCTAGAGTACAACTATGGTGAACCACAAACTGTGATTTGAAATGTTCATTCTAGAAAAAAATAGAAATTTTATTGGAAGCTGAATCTTTTAGTTGCTATCCATAGTGTCTATCAATCTTACCAACCCTTTTGACAACATATGGAAGTAGAAAATGGAGGAAGGATTGCAAAACCGTGATACGTGGGGATTTATCATAAGTGATTAATATTTGACCTGATGAAAATTCTAACAATGTTGTCTTTTTTTTTTTTTTGTAATATGATGAGTGTGCTTATGCTTGTAATTGTAGAATTGATACTATGGATCACACTATTAAATGTTTCTTTTAGGATCCTATGAATCAAAATGGAATGATAAAGAAATCCTTTAACTATTGGTTCTATAGTTGTATCTTATCATGATCATCTTTAATTATCTCTAATGAGCAAACTTGTATTGGCATTGATGAGTTTGAGAACTATACAAAAGGAATTGCTTCCAAGTTGCTTCCAAAAAAGAAACCATGAATCTCATAAACGAAGCCCTTACATCACAAAAATAAATTGTAGTTTGTGTACAATGCCTATTATTATGTTTTAATAATATGGTTTATCCCACTACAGATCAATTGTTTGTTGGCTTCAAGTGTTATAGGAGTGATTTAGTTGACAGTTGTATTCCTCTTGGCAATTGTTGGGACCTTAAATAGATTTTGTATCGTCAAGGAAAAGTAGTATGATCTAGTGGGATCGACTCTAATCCTTGGGTGACCATCTTGGGTGTTGGGTTTACTTTTGTAAGAGTTTCATGTGCGAATAAAGATATACTTTTTCTCCTCTATTGGGTATGTGTTATTAATTTTCTTTTTTGATAAGTAAGCATAGGATTTATATTAATTATTGAAAGTTTGTATGTATTGTTATCGTTAAGGCTGATAAGCCAAGCCAAAACACAACTCCTTTGATGAGCTGATATACAATGAAAACCAACATACTGAAAATACGATCAGTTTGAACAAAAGCCTATAGAACTAGCAGAAATGAAATCTGCATTAAAATTATAAACCTATACAGCAATGAACAACACACCAAAACAAGACACAAGTGACAATTTCTGCTAAAGAGCAAAGGAAGTCATTCCTCATCCAAAGGAAGATTTTTTGGCTGGCTGCTCCTTGGGATGATTTTCTTTCACTACCTGCTTCATGAAGGTCGTCATCCATTTCGTACCTGAAGCGGGCTCAATTTCAGTAATCTTCAGGAAGGCACAATCCTCTGCCGCTTGATGGCGATAATCTAGTATGGTTAAGGCTCTGAAGTTCCCCAAAAAAGGGTGCCACACCATAGGGACGCCATGATTGAGGAAGCGAGGAATGTCCACTAGGCTGGGAATGCCCACTCTCAAACTTGCTGCTGCTAACACAAGCTCCAAGTCGCCAAGTGTTACCTCGTATTTTTGAAACTTTCATTTTCCCACCTTCAGTCAAAAACCTTGTTACATATCTTTCTCTTTATCGCGACTTGTCCACTTAATGTTGCCAAGCCTTGTTTGTGGTCGGGCATTTGTCGAGCCTTTGTACCCAGTTGATAAGATTAACAAGTTTTCGAACCTTTTCCTTTCAGTTCATAAGTTCAAGAAATTCCCGACACTATCCTCAAAGCATATTCTTTTGTGGTCGGTCAGTTGGGAGATGTTGGAACCCGTGTACCCTTCACTAGCATAGTTCAACAGTTCAACATTTTACTGACCGCTTGACTCAAAGCTTTTTCTACTCTCAAGGCATTGTCTTTTCATGTCATTAGTCAGTTCAGCCCATTAATAGCAATTAGGTGATGGAAGTCATGCAAAGTTTGTTAACACAATTTTCAAGAAAGAATGCGGTAACCTAGCTGTTAGAATTAAATGCAATTAATGCCTTGATCCTTAAAATAGCCACCATCTTTCTAATTTTATTTCCATCCCAAGCACGCAGCAACAAGAACTTTGAGTTTTCTAAGGCACGCACAAGGTTGTAGAGTAGCAAAGAGACAGGTTAGAATCAATCCACCCCTTTTTTTTACCTCCTCTCTTTGTAATATAACCATTCTTTCAAAACAAGTTGTTTCGAAAGCTGTAGTATTTCTCTCATGAGCCTGTGTGATGCACTCCCTCTGAGTCTTTTGCAAGCTCACTTGCTGGAATCTAGTATTACGAAATTTCTGGTTGATTGTTTATTGTGCTTGAAATTCTAGTTCTCTCTAGTGTCACCAACAATAGAAGACAGACTTTATGGTATAAAAAATACAAATATGGGAGACAAATGCCTTCAGGATATCTTGAGAAAGATGCAGCATAGAAATATCTCTCCGACTGATTCCCAAGAAATTTGAGCTTATTACGGTTTGGTCATTACAAGAATTGATTCTGAAATTGTTGCAAGAGCTTTGAATATACAAAATCGGGACCAATTGGTAGATGTATCCACAAATTAGGGGTGGAATCATTTCAGTGAATGAAAAGACACTGGGCCATCTTTTTTTATAGTATCTTATTTAATTATCTTTAAAAATGTTTGTCCTCAAGAAGCCGTTATCTTTGATGACAATTATTAAGACTTGGCTATAAACCTCTATAGGGGGTCCTCCTTTTAACTATTTTGGGGGAGGTGTTAATGTAATTACTAAAGGGATAATTAATGAAAGCTATTTGAATAGGTTTCCAAAAATCAAAAACTTTGCTTTATGGTTGATGAATGGTTTATTCTTCTTATGTTGAATGTACCACCGTTTGGATAATTTCTTATCATCGTCAAAAGTGATTGAAATTATTTTCATGTTTATGTTATGGATGATTCGTCTTTGAATGGATATTATGACAGTGATTTAATTGGAAGTTGTTGTGATCTGTATATTTTAGTGTAAAATCTTTGCATTCTATCTTTTTCTAAATTTGGTTGTTATTATTGCCTTTAAAAGTCTTCTGGTTAAAAGCTACACCTTTCATTTGCTTTTTGGTTAAAAGCACACATGGTTTTCATTTATTGCATATTATCAGAAGGTAGCTGCACCTTTTAAAATAAGTAGAGAGTAGATATGAAATATCATTTTATCTGACTCAACTGGTAGTTTCATTTGTCATTTGTTTGGGAGTGGGAATACAAAGTTAAGTGGCAAATTTGTAAACTAACAGATTTTTGGCGATTCTGCTAGGGAAATGAACAAGAAAAAGAAATAAATACTCTTGCATGGTGATTTTGACAAATTTATTGTCTATGATGAACCAGAATGGTACTACCACATGAGGATATTGTTATCACAAAAGCTCGCACCCTTGCCGAGCTATCAACTCAGCAACCTTGTGAAACATGGAAACAACCCCAAAGTGTGGGACCTTGCGTAAGGGGGTTGAATCTCCGGAGAAGGACAACTTCCTTCTCAATCCAGGTGCAGGTGTTGAACCAACTCAACACTTCAAACTAACTTCTAGGCCTATCCTAACAAATTCCAGAGGTAAAGGGAAGAGAGAAATGCTTAAAAACAAAAGGAGGTGATGCACCAAAAAGAGATTGTTTCTCTCCCTACCCGAAATGACACAAAGAATCAACTGAAATACCCAGGAGATGCACAACTTCAGTTGTATGAGTGATCCCAACGCATGTATGGAGGTTAGAATTTGCTGAATGTCAAAGGGGAGAAGATTTCCCACAAGTCACACTCAGAAACAAGTAAACACAACATATATGAGAGAAGAGTCACAAAACATACACCTATGATGAAGGTAAGAGAACATACACAACATACATAAGTTGAAGGAAGGGAAGAATGGTAATTTCAATTCATTATAAGGCCAATGGCCAAACTTAAGGTTGCATAAATGCAAGATAAATACAAGAGAAGTGGGAGAGCATAGAATAGCTTAAGCCAACAGGGAGAGAACCCTTTACAATGGGGCTTAACAACCTGTATATAGAAAAATGGTTACAAGAGTGATCATGACCCCTGCATGTCAGTGTGAGAGTGCAGGGAAGTGCAAGCACTTGACTTATGTGCATGCAAGCAACCTAGCCATACCTTGAAAAGGCAACCCTGAGAAGGGTGGATTGACTGACCTTCCAAAGTCAGAGCATGCAGACATGACATAAGTCACCACAACAAGCATGGCCCCGTACCTCTCCTGATGGAAATCCTGCCAAAAACATTAAATGCACCCCTGTGGCTCCACAAAAGAAGATGCATAAGTCACCAAAGCGGTCGGAGCATTTTAAGATTTGAGTGTTGATCACGCCATCCAAAAGTGTTGCTAGCTGGAAAGAAGTCCGAGGAATTTGGAAACTCGGGTTCCCGAAGTGGGGAAGACAAGGAAAGAACTTCAGAACCTAGGGGTTTTGGGAAGGAGAAAAGAGAGCAGCAGGAAACTGATAAAAGGGCTAAGGAAGGAACTTCGGAACCTCGGGGTTCCGGAGTTCCGAGAAGGAAGATGGGAAGCAAAGGAAGAGAACTTCGGAACCTCGGGGTTTCGGAGAAAGGAAGGAAGAAAGGCTAGGAGGGAACTTCGGAACCTCGGGGTTCTGGGGTTCCGGAGAAGGCAAGGGAAAGGAACTTCGGAACCTTGGGGTTCCGGAATTTCGGGAAAGGAAAGAAGAAGAGAAAAGAATTTTGGAACCTCGGGGCTCCGAAGTTCTGGGAAAGAAGAAAATGAAGAGGGAACTTCAGAACCTCAGGGTTTCGAAGAAGGAAAAGCGAGAGAAGGCAAAGAGAAGGAACTTCAGAGCCTCAGGGTTCCTGAATTCCGGGGAAGGAAGAAAAGGCTAAGGGAGGAACTTCCTCCGGGCAAGGCAACACCTCACACTTCATGATTCTTCTGCTTTCTCCTTGATCAACTAGGGCAGCGTTGGTCCATGGATCGTATCTCTGATCGGTTCTTACTGATGGACCAAGGGTGTCATAAAATGACAACATTTTCTGGAGAGAAACAAATTCTTCTTGGTGCTTCACCACCTTTTGTTTTAAGCATTTCTCTCTTCCCTTTACCTCTGCAATTTGTTAGGATAGGCCTAGGAGTTAGTTTGAAGTGTTGAGTTGGTTCAACACCTACACCTAGATTGAGAAGGAAGCCGACCTTCTTCAGAGATTCAACCCCCTTGCGCAAGGTCCCACAATTCGGGGTTGTTTCCATGTTTCACAAGGTTTATGAGTTGATAGCTTAGCAAGGGTGCGAGCTTTTGTGATAACAATTTTTGGCACACCTGGTGGGACTTAGTTCGACATACATGCTAAGGATTCAGTGCTAATTCTTAGTGTTTCAGCCTTTAGAGGCAATCACCTTTCAAGCACTTGGCGACTCTGCCTAGGGTCTAGTTCTTGTTCACACGAAGTTCATAACTCTGGGACTTTGGAACCCCTAGGTTCCCAAGTCATCGCAACTCTCACAACTCCAGAAGTTCGGAACCCCCAGGTTCCGAAGTTCGCTACTCCGGAGGTCCGGAACCCCCGGGTTCCGAAGTGCTTAACCCTGAGGTTCCGAAGTCTTTGCTCGCTCATGACTTGTTGTAGCTTTGGATTTCATGCCCAAAATTCATACAAGGGCGTCTTCTAGAGGTAGTTTCCTATTCGAAGAACTCTCATCTTCAGGCTCTAGAAGGCGGAGAGGTAGACCTTCATTATAACCAGTTAGGGAGGTCAGGGTTATAAACACTCCATCTCCCAGGTCTCATTCTACCCCTCCATTCACAAGACCATTACTATCAAGGGCTCCCACCATTCATATCAATAGACCATTGTTTCACATGGCAAGAAATCAAGTTTTTGTTACCTTCAATGGGGGGAGTCACCTTATTTTGACTCAATGGAATGACATACCAGTGGCTGCGTTGAAGAGTATACCATACTTCAGTGGTGAAACAACTACTACGCCCATTGAGCACATTCAAGACATTGCAAACATCTGCTCCATCCATAATATCACCCAGGATGATGTTGCTGTCAGACTCTTAGCCACATCTTTGAAAGGCAAAGCTTTGCAGTGGTATAGAGGGTTGGCATCTAGCTCCATTCACAATTGGGATGAATTGGGGGAGAGGTTGTGCAACCATTTCGAAGACAAAAGTGACCACCTATCACTTGTGGAGCAGTTGACTACGATCAAGAGGGCACCCCACGAGTTCATGGGAGATTTCAATTTCAGATTCCATAAGACATGGAATAGAATTCTTGCTCTAGTGAAGCCATCTCCAAATCATGCCTTCTTGTATTATCTTGGAGCTCTCAACAGCGATATAGTTGTCATGGTATAATCAATGGGTGGAGCCTCTTTACTGTGTGCATATGACATAGCCATCAGGGCAGAAAATTGTTTGATTCAGGCTGGGAAGATATCTCCAAGGCCTCCGATGCCTCTCTTCCTAGAAGCTCCTACTCAACAACCCACCTTGGCTCTTATCCCCATGAATTCCACAAGTCAACCATCCACGCCCTCTACATCCTCAAATGAGCTCCATGAGGTCAAGGCTCTATTGCAAAACTTTAGCAATGAGTTGGTGACGCTAAAGAGGCAACAAGCCCAACATAGCAGACCTAACCAGGGACAAAATCAGAACTATCAGCAGAATAGGCCACCCTTTCAAGGGCAAAACCAATGGAGCAACGCCAGACCTTTGAATAGTGTGAACCCCACAGCTGCAAGCAACTCAAAAGCGATAGTTCCCATGCAAAATTACCTCGCTCAAGAGCAAGATTTGTGTCAACCATGCAATCTGTCACACAACCAAGGTGCATGCCAAAGTGGAGGGTTTGTCCAAGCAATAGTGGTGCAGGATGAGCCGAGCACTTCTGGCCAGCAATATGACCCAAATCAGCCTAGTGTTGGCACTCAGGCTTACTTGCAAGGGGATTCTACCTTTGTCTATTGGCAAGAGGCAGAATTCTGTGGTTCGAACCAAACAAATGGTGAGTCTATGCTATAGTATATGAGGTCAAAGAAGAGAGCCATGGAGGCTGCCTCACCTTCAACATCAGCCCAAGCTCCAACGCTCAATGTAGCTGTCCATGATACAAGCCAAAATACCATGCAAGGGAGCAAGAGGCAGGAGGAGGCCCAAGTCGTCCAAAGAGCAAAAGTAGACCTTGTAGCCTCAAAGGGGCCCCTAAAATCAGCTGGTGTTCCTTTCAACATAGTTGATCAGATGAAGAAGGCCAACCTCAATGTCACTATGTGGGAGGCCCTTTCGATCCCATCCCAAAGGGATTTGCTTAAAGAGGCACTGAAGGATGTCGATCAGTCAGGTGATGAGGCAGCAGTCAACAAAAAGGTAGTCTCCACCAGTTTGGTGCAATCCAAGGAGGAGGAAGATTCAAGTAAGATCAGCAAGCCTCCCCCCTTCTATCTCTCCTTAATAATAGGAGATAACTTAGTTCGCAATTGCATGATAGACTCAGGAGCTAGTAGCTCAGTCATGCCTAAGAAGGTAGCTAATCTTCTTGGCATAGAATAGGAACCTGTGACCAAAGGGGTGGTGCAATTGGATGGCACTTCTATTAAGATAGTTGGGGTTGTAAAAAAATTGAAGTTAACCTTGCATGCATGCCCTGGTTGCACTGTCTTGCAAGACGTATCAATCATCGACCTCCCTGCTTTCTTTGCCATCTACTTGTCGAGAGACTTCATCGCCAAGATAGGTGGGTACCTGTCTTCTGATTGGTCCCACATGCTATTTCGAACAAGGTATGGTACCAAGGTCACCATAAGGGCAGAGCCCATTGCCCAAAACCACATTGAGCCCTACACCCTGTTGTGACGTATTCACACATCGCCCCATTGCAAATGGTGACCCCTACTTTTTTGCTTTTTGGGGTTTGCTTTCTAGGTTTTTAGGGTTTTGTCTGTTAACCTTTGCATTTTGAGTGTCGCCAGGGGGATCACTAGGATGGCAGGCTTTGCTTGAGCTAGGGTGAGTCCACGGGGCCCCAGAATCAGGGTTTCTTTGAGAGTCTTCCTTAGGGCCTGGTTTTTCTCTTGTTGCTAGTTGTGTCTTGCTTGGTGAGTGAATATCATCTTTGAAGGTCCGAGTTAGGTCAAATTGGTGAGTGACGAAGTCTGGAATGTCATCCTGATCTTCAAATACCCTGAAATTTGGCTAAGTCTGGAATGTCTTCTTGATCCCGAAATTTGATTGTCTGGAAAACTGAAGAATCCTCCAAAAACTAGATTTTGCATTATAACTCCTGGAGGTCCGAAACCACTCTCAAACATCTTGACAGTATATATGGAATATAACTTAAAGTATTATTCCATAAAATAATCCTGACGGAGAGGCCAAAATGTCAAATTTCGTTCCTAACCCTTCCAAAGGATCTAGAGCGAAAAATCCTTATAACCCTTATTTTTTTTCCTTGTTTTTACTAGGCGTTGGCATGTTGGGGGGTGATTGGGTATGTTCTTGCCTGAGGAGGTAGTTGGGCGCTTAGAGAGATGAAGATTTTGCCTAGAAGGAGAATTTCGCTCCTGACCCTTCCAAAGGGTCCATAGCGAAATTCTTCAATCTACCTATTTCCTCCTTGTGTCAAGTTAAGGCTTTGAGTCCTAAGGCATGGTCGAGGTTGAAATGATGTTGCTTTGCCTTGCAAGATAAATTGAAGTGAAGGAAATGAAGAGTTGAGACCTAAAACTTGAATTTCGCTCTTGACCCTTCCAAAGGGTCCAAAGCGAAATTCTAAATTTCACCTAAATTGCTCATGATGAAGATCAAGAGATGGATTCCCAAGCCTTGGTGGAGAGAAGACTAGTGTGTGCTTGCCTTGGAAGGCATTTTGGAGTAGAGACATAATGGATTTTGTCCTAAAATACAAATTTCGCTCCTGACCCTTCCAAAGGGTCCAAAGCGAAATTCTTAAAACCTCTCTTTTTGCCCCAAATTTACATCAAGCTTGGTGTTGGTTGAGAAGGAGGGCATCTTTGGGCATGTATCTAAGCAAGTACGGTCACAAAGTGAGAAGAATTTGAGTCAGGAATGCAAAATTCGCTCCTGACCCTTCCAAAGGGTCCAGGGCGAAATTCTTATAGGGCCTGCCCCTGGGGAGAATCTTGAGCAAGTTTCTTTTTAAAATCTTCTTGTTGATGATTTAAGGTGAAAATGCTATTTTGAAATGAATTTATTATGTGTCCTTAATCATCTTTTGGTTTGTTTTGTAGATGAAAGAAGACCAAGCCAGGACAAGGGCGAGCTCTTCCAGTCCAGCATCATCAAGGACGACCAATTCCAGTCCATCATCGTCAAGGACGTTCCATAGGAAAAAGGGAAGACTCAAGGTGTTCGAGGAATTGCTAGCTACCTCCAGAACCTTCACTTTGCCACACTAAGGAACCACAAGATGATAAAGGAAGGCGATGCCAGCATTTCAAGGAAAGGTGCACCATCCATCTAGCTCATCAAAGACAAAGGAGGTCAAAGCAAAGGTCTGTTGAAGAAGCAGATAGTTTCAGAAGAGTTAATTAAAGTTGGCTTCTCAGCCTCATCAAATTGAACATCAACCAAGTTACAAGTGTCAGACAAGGTGGCATCCCAGTCATCATTCCTCCAGTCGGATTGGTCCTCCTCAACATGTCCAGATTCAATGTACCTGACTCATCGGGGACAACACAAACTTCGAGGCACCTACCCCTACTTCCTATTGGTCCTCACTCCTGGAATGCAATTTTCTAATTGGCTGAGGTTTGTTGTAACAAACCCTAATTAGGGTTTCTATCTTGTAATCCTAGCCATTGATTCTAAATCAATCAGAGCTGTCTATTTGTAAAGGGTTTCTCTATATAAGCCCTGGCTCCTCATTTGTAAAGGTTAATAGTTAGTTCATAGAGGTTAGAATAGCTAGTAGTGAATAGTCAGAGAGTAGGAAATAGGTAGAGTAGAAAGAGAAGGCAAAGATTGTTGCCAAGATGTTGTTGTAAAAGACTTGTAAACTTCATTGAAGAAATGGTGAATTCTATGGGTTGATTCAACAATTTTCATGGTCTATATACTTCTCAAATTTGATTTCATGTTATTAGATGAGTGGAAGAAATGTGTATGATTGATGGTGAAATTTGTATATCCATACTACTAGCAGTTTGTTGATTGCAGACTTGCCTTGTGTAGTCAATTGGAATCATTCAGCTTAAGCTTAACTTCAATTGTCGCTTCTTCATTGATATGCATCAGCCTGATGGTGTCCATGCTTGTAGCGGTGATTTGAACATCATAAAGCTTTCCTCAGAAGATCGCACTAACCTTGTGGAGATGGTCCCGGGATGTCAAAGCAAGACTTAGGTAGAATTTCATCAAAGGTCATTCATTACTCTTACATTCTTAGTATTAGAAATAGATCCCGTTTCAATCCTTCTCCTTTTTCCTTTTTTTTCAAAATCCAGGACCAGTAAAATCTCACGTTCCAGCAATATCTAAAGCAAATAAGATGTCAGGCAGTCAAACGTAAGTCCCCTTGTGATTCCAGCAAAATCACATCATACCACGAGAAGCTTATCCACACGTAGAGAACCTGCATACAAGAACCTTGGAGTTACTCTGACTAATCCTTCGGCGAGATCTTCAGCAGTCGGGAAACTTTGTTCAAGAGAGGATAAGGTACCTTTAGGTATTTTATTCTGTGTTTGGTCGTGTACAAAAGACACATCAACACACCCCCAGCCCTATAAACACAAACTGCACTTTGCATGAAGAGGGGAAGGAGTGTATTGTCCGTGAGCCTCCTACTCTTTTGCAGGAGGTCCCTGATTGCTTGTTGGACGAATGGGCCAATGCTTTTCAGTTT
This sequence comes from Cryptomeria japonica, assembly GCF_030272615.1. NCBI lineage: Eukaryota > Viridiplantae > Streptophyta > Pinopsida > Cupressales > Cupressaceae > Cryptomeria > Cryptomeria japonica. Next base: position 872,653,112 of record NC_081409.1, on the reverse strand, counting down.
GATCCATTAGCTGAGACTGAAGAGACTGGGCTTGGCACCTATTGTATCCATTAAGAGAATACTCCTATCCCTAACCTCATCAAGACACAAGGAGACTCAGAGGGGTTATGGAACATGTTTTTTGATGGTTCAAGAAACAAGAATGGTGCAGGTGCCAGTGTGATGCTTGTTTCTCCTGAGCAGGAGAAATATTTCTTCTCTTTTAGGCTTCAATTTGGTTGCACCAACAATGTCGCTGAGTATGAAGCCTTGATCCAAGGTCTCCAACTTGCACAAAGCAGAAAGATTAGATCTTTGCAAGTATTTGGAGATAGTGAGTTGGTTGTTAACCACATCCGAGCCAAAGTGTAGCAAAAAACAACCTACTCAAATCATACAAACACAGGGTTTGGGATTTGATTGAAGGATTCGAGGCCTTCAATATCCAGAACATTCCTAGAAGTCTGAACAAGCATGTTGATAGGATTGCAGCGGTTGGTGCTCAATTCGACATACCAACGCATGTTGCAAGTGAGAAGGAGCAACACATCGGGCTTGTTGCGAGGCCTGCTGTCCCAGACAATCAGGTAAATTGGCAAGTGTTCGAAAGCAATCAGCAAATCGTCAACTTCTTGCAAAATGAAGCAGAGTTTTCTACTAAAAATCAGTCTAAGCTGTAAGACCAGTATGGAGATCAAATCATGCAGCTCAACTCCAACAAGTTGCCTAAAGGTCTAGTTACCTTGGAAGGCATTTTCAACTCAGATGATCAGTTGAAGAAGAAGATGTACTTGGCTGCAAAGAGGGGTGATTACAAGCTAGTTGCTGTTATTGAGGGTAGGTCCTTAAACTTGGGCAAGGTGTGTTCCTCAACCGAGCAAGAGGCCTTTGTTGAGCTTTGCCAAAAATATGATGACATAGTTGCTTGGACCTATGAAGATTTGAAGGGTTTTGACCCTAGCTTAGCCCAGCATACTATAGAGCTAAACCCGGATGCAAAGCCAGTTAGACAAAAGCAAAGGCCAATAAACCCCAAGATTGAGCCACTAATGAGGAAGGAGTTGACCAAGCTCATAGAAGCCAATATCATCTTCCCTATCAAGCACTCCTCCTGGGTGGCCAACCTTGTCCCTGTAAGAAAGAAGAATGGGGAAATCAAACTATTTTGAGACTTTAGGGATCTCAATAGAGCCTCCCTCAAGGATCACTATCCCCTTCCCTCTATGGAGCAGATTCTCCAAAGGGTCAGTGGCTTGGAAAGATTTTCATTCTTGGATGGGTATTCAAGCTACAATCAGATCTTGGTCCAAGAATCAGACTAATACAAGACTGTATTTACTACTAAGTGGGGTACCTATGCTTATTGTAAAATGCCCTTTGGGCTAACCAATGTAGGTGCCACGTTCCAAAGAGCAATGGACATGGCTTTCAAGGGTGTTTTAGCAAAGTTTGTGCTTGTATACCTTGATGACATAACTGTTTATTCAAAGCATGCAGCTGACCATCTTGGTCATCTTGAGCAGGTGTTCATGAAATGCAGGGAGTATGGTGTGTCCTTGAACCCTAGCAAGTGTGTATTTGCTACTAATCAAGGAAGATTGCTAGGACACATCGTATCCAAGGAGGGTTTGACCATTGATCCAGAGCGAGTGGAAGCTATTCTTTCTCTTCCACTCCCCAGTCACAAGAAAGGATTGCAAAGTTTCCTTGGTAGGATCAACTTTGTGAGGAGCTTCATTCCTAACCTTGCCACCATGGTAAAACCCCTCACTTCCATGTTGAAGAAAAACTTGGCTTTCAGTTGGACCAAGGAGGGGAGGGCCGGTTTCGAAGAGATCAAACAAGCAATTGCTTAGGCCCCTACCCACGTCAATCCTAATTATGAAAGGGATTTTATCCTCTATACCTTCGGAGGAGAATCCAACATCTCAGCTATCGTAACACAGCTGAATGATGACAACTTGGAGCAACCCATTTTTTCTTTAGTGAGGGGCTAAAGGACTATGAACTTAAGTATAGCTGTGTAGAGAAGCAAGTCCTCACTGTTGTAAGGGCATTAAAAAAGTTCAGACACATGTTGTCCAAGAATAGGATCCAGCTCTTAGTTCCGCATGCAAGTGTCAAAGATTTCCTTCTAAACAAGGACATTAGTGAGAAGAGGGCTAGGTGGATAACCAAGGTCATGGAGTATGACATCAACATCAAGATCACCAAGCTTGTAAGAGGCAGGGGCCTATGTGAACAACTTGTCTCATCTTTTGAGACTACTTCATAGGTCGCCCTTGTGTTACAAGAGGATGAACCAACTGGCAACAATACTCAATTCAGTTAGGTAAGTGACATGACCACCTTCTTAATGGAAGGTAGATGTTATCACAAAAGCTTGCAGCCTTGCTGAGCTATCAACTCAACAACCTTGTGAAACATGGAAACAACCCCGAAGTGTGGGACCTTGCGCAAGGGGGTTGAATCTTCGGAGAAGACCGACTTCCTTCTCTATCTAGGTGTAGGTGTTGAACCAACTCAACACTTCAAAACTAACTCCTAAGCCTATCCTAACAACTTGCAGAGGTAAAGGGAAGAGAGGATTGCTTGAAATAAAAAGAGGTGATGCACCAAGAAGAGATTGTTCCTCTCCCTATCGAAATGACACAAGTAATTAATTGAAACACTCTGAAGATGCACAACTTTTCAGTTGTATGAGTGACCCCAATGCATATATGAAGGTTAGAATACACTAAATGCCAAGAGGGGAGAAAGATTCCCACAAGTCACTCTTAGAAAACCAGTTAACACAACATATGTGAAGAGAAAGGGCCGCAAGACATACACCTATGATGGAGGTAAGAAAGCATACACAACATACATAAGTTGAAAAGAGGCGAGAATGGTGATTTTCAATTAATCATAAGGCCAAAAGCCAATCTTACAGTTGCAGAAATGCAAAAATACAAGTCTTCAAGAGAAGAGAAGAGTATAAGGAAGCTCAAGGCAGCAGGGAGAGAACCCTTTACAATGAGGCTTAAAAGCCATTATATAGAAAATGGTCACAAGGGTGATCATGACCCCTGCATGTCAGTCTGGAAGTGCAGGGAAGTGCATGCACTTGGCTTGTACATGCAAGCAACCTAGCCATACCCAAGAGGGAAACCTTGAGAAGGTGGATTGACAGACCTTCCAAAGTCAGAGAATGCAGTCATGACACAAGTCACCAAGCATGGCCTCGTACCTCCCTTGATGGAAATCCTGCCAAAAACATTAAATGCACCCCTGTGGCTCTACAAAAAAAAGTGCATAAGTCACCAAAACTGTCGGAGCATTTAAAGCCTTGAGTGTCGATCACACCATCCGGAAGTGTCGCCAGTCGGAAGGAAACCCAGAGATTTCGGAAGTTCGGTCTCCCGAAGTGAGGAATTCAAGGGAAGAACTTTGGAACCTTGGGGTTTTAGAGAAACTAGAGAGAGAAGGCAAAAAGGGGAAGGAACTTTGGAACCTCGGGGTTCCAGAGTTCTGGAGAGAAGAAGGAAGAAGGGGGAGGAGGGAACCTCAGAACCTCAGGGTTCCGAGGTTCTGGGAAAGGCAAGGAAGGGAACTTCGGGGACCTGGGTCACCGTAGTTGGGAAGACTTAGGAACTTGGGAACCTGGGGGTTCCGGGGTTGAAAAACAAGGAACTTGGGAACCTGGAGGTTCCGTAGTTCTGGGGTAGAAGACTTAGGAACTTTGAAGACTTGGGTCACTGAAGTTGGGGGAACTTCGGAGACCTGGGTCACCGTAGTTGGGAAGACTTAGGAACTTGGGAACTTGGGGGTTTCGGAGTTCTGGGGTAGAAGACTTAGGAACTTCGGAGACCTGGGTCACCGTAGTTGGGAAGACTTAGGAACTTGGGAACGTAGGGGTTCCGGGGTTGAAGAACTAGGAACTTGGGAACCTGGGGGTTCTGGAGTTCCGGGGTTGAAGAACTAGGAACTTGGGAACTTGGGGGTTCCAGAGTTCCGGGGTTGAAGACTTAGGAACTTAGGAACCTGGGGGTTCCGGAGTTGGGGGAACTTCAGAGACCTGGGTCACCGTAGTTGGGAAGACTTAAGAACTTGGGAACCTGGGGGTTCTGTAGTTCCAGGGTTGAAGAACTAGGAACTTGGGAACCTGGGGGTTCTAGAGTTCCGGGGTTGAAGAACTAGGAACTTGGGAACCTAGGGGTTCCGGAGTTCCAGGGAAGGAGAACAGAAGAAAAGATAAGGGAAGGAAGGGAACTTCAAAAACTTGAAGTTTCGGAGTAGGAAAGAAAGAAACTATGGCAAAGAAACTTGAAACCTCGGGGTTCCGGAGTTTTGGAGAAGAGAAAGAGAGGGCCAAGGAACTTCTGACAAGGCAACACTTAAATCATGATTTCATTGCTTTTCTCCTTGATCAAGTGGGCAGTGCTGGTCCATGGAACATATCTCTCATTGGTTCTCACTGATGGACCAAGGGTGTCATAAAATGACAACAGTAGATACCCCCAAGGTCTGGACATGACCAAAAGAAGGCATTTCAGGTTGCAGTCCATTCCCTATGTCTTAGTGAATGGCACTCTTTTTCGAAAAGACTCCAATGGAGTCTTACTAATATGTATCAAGCAAAACCAAGTCAGCAGATTGCTAGAGGAATTTCATGATGGCTCTTTAGGGGGCCACTTCTCTGCAAGGACTATGACTATCAAAATAATGAGGGTTGGTTATTACTAGCAATCCTTATTCAGTGACTCACATAGATGAGTGAAGAATTGCAAGAAATGTGCTCTCTTCTCTGGGAAGCAAAGACTAGCTGCCCTACCTCTTCACCCCATCCAAGTAGATCAACCGTTCGCCCAATGGGGTTTAGACTTAATTGACATGATAAATCCACCTTCTAGTGTTGGCCATAAGTGGATCTTGGCCGCAACATATTACTTCACTAGGTGGACAGAGGCAGTTGCATTGAGGGATGCCACTGAGGCCTCATTGTTGGAATTCCTTGATGGAATTGTGACAAGATTCAGTGTCCCCTCCACCATCATATCAGACAATGCCAGGGCATTTGTTGGAACCCAAATCAGTTCTTGGGCAGTTAAGCATGGTGTATACTTGAAGACATCATCCAACTATTACCCTCAAGGTAACGACTTAGCTGAATCTTCCAACAAGAACCTCATCAGGATAATTGAAAGGACAATTGAAGACAATCAGAGGGCATGGCATACTAAGTTGAAGACAGCCTTATGGGCTGACAGGATCACACCCAAGAGGGCAATTGGTAACTCCCCTTTCATGCTAGTATATGGGAAGGGAGCAAGACTCCCAACTTCCCTAGAGTTACCCTCTCTTGAACTAGCACATCAGCTGGAATTGACAGAGAATGATGCCATGACAGTAAGACTAGTGGAGCTGATGGAGCTGGAGGAGGTTAGAAGTGAGGCTATGCATACACTTGAGATTCATCAAGAGCAGGTCAAGAAAGTTTTTGACAAAAAGGCGACTATTAGTGTCTTCAAAGAGGGAGATTTAGTTCTCAAGTGGGATGCAGACAAAGCCAAAGCTAGGCGACACTCCAAATTCTATGCTATCTGGAGTGGCCCATACGTCATCACTAGTTGCAAGGAGGCCAATGCATTTCATCTCTCCAGGCTTGATGGCGAGGTTCTTCCAATCCCAGTGAATGGGATTCATCTCAAGCCCTGCTTTTGAAGATGGTGTTGATGACTATGTAAATATTAGACTAGGAGTTGTTTTGCTTTCTGTAAAGCGGAAAATCGCGATCGAACCCTAGTTGCTCTCCCCTCTTCCAACTCCAAGGAGAGAGAAGGGAGATTCACTAGGGTTGATGGTTTTCACTTAGGGGAGAGACTTTACATTCAAAAGAGGGGTTGAAACCCACAAGATCCAATCCCACACAATGCAAGATTGGATGCTAAATGAGTTTCAAGGGTTAAGAAAGCAAGGCTACCCTCTTTTGTAAAGAATGTTGATAGAAGAATTAAGCTAGGAATGCATAGAAAGTGACAAAGATTCGCTTATAAACTGAGATAGGGATATAGGATGAAGCTGCGGACCTGGAATTAGCAGTAAAATGTCGATACGGCGCTGTCCTGCAAATTTGAGCAAAAGTTGAGGGGACGATGGCGCCCGGCGTGCACACGGTCCTCTGAAAAATCCGCAAAACGAAGGGGGATCTGTTCGTCTCTGCACAAGGATTCCAGATCTTCAATTTCAGCCGCGTACCTGCAACCTACACACAGAAAAGCGAAGACGATTGGGGGGTTAGGGATTAGGGGTTTGCCTTTAGGTCAAACCCCGGTTTTGGAATTAACCAAGAAATGAGAAATTGCTGTAAATGTAAATGTATGTAATGTAAAACAAGTACTAATACCTTGTTGTAAGGATGTTTGTATCCTTATGTGCGAGGTATAGATGTTGTTGTTTGTTGTATGTTGTATGTTGTATGTAGCATGTAGTATGTGATCTCCTCTTCAATGGTTGAATCCTTGTCTTGAATGCAACACTTAGCCTTGAATGGAGACTTGAAATGATCAATTGCTTGAAGGAATGCTTGAATGCTTGAATGCTTGAGTATAGTTTCCACGCTTTTTCCCTCATATCGAATGAAAGAGGAAAATGTAGTTTATATAGTTGTCAATTAGGGCTGATAGACTGATTTTCCCGACCTTAGGCCGACCAGGAAAGATAATTTTCCAATTTGCAAACATTAAGACCCGAAGTCCAAAAGAGACCGGGCCCAAAATAGGACCCAGGGACCAGGGCGCTGGGCACCATGGTCCTGGGGGACCAGGGCGCTGGGCGCTCTGGTCCCACCTCCCGGGACAGCAGGGTGCAAAGGAGGTTCAGGCCAGGGTGCAAGAAAATGCAGTTTTTGGTGTCATAATCAGGTTTCGGGGTCTCCATTTAGGTTGCGTGTTGCGTCGCCATCGTGAAGACCGAAATGCAGTCGAAATTGCAAGTGTCGCAATTTTAGGACGCTACATTTAGCCCCCACTTTAGCGGGAGTATAAGCGTACGCTCATACTTCCGGTAAAGTACAAGGAAACAACATTGAAAAACTTTCACCACGTCAAGGAGGCAAGATACACCAAGCCCCCAGTGGACTAAGGATCTTACGACTTCGATTGACAAAGTAAAAGGGAAGATCACGAGGGAGAACCATGACTGTCAGTAGTAAGGTTCCCTCACACTGAGTCATGCAAGAAAGATATCAAAAATTTTCAAGGCAAGGCTAAATTTGCCAAGAAGTTTTCAAGTATCTTGAAAAGATATGAACGGGATGTATGCCCCCCTACGTTAAAGCGATCGCACACGCCTCACCGGGGGTGATTGCTTTAAGGTAGTGATACATATAAGAATGAGAAGGGAAAGGAGCACGTTATCGCAAGGATTTAGCCCCCAAGTGTGAGATAAGCCCAAGGATAATAGACACAAAATACAAAGCACAAGGTGACTTCGCTTTCCTTGGGGTCAGTATGCTGTATGATTATTCATGTATATCATATGTATGTATGCATAATTGTTCTTCATTCCCCAATCAAGGAAGGTCACCTAGAAGAAGGGAACACGTGTCTTTTGAGTCAACATGAGAGAGATCGAGAGAGATCTCAATGCTTTGCATCGTCCTCAAGTAGACAACACTAAGGACAACAAATAGAAGAATGAGAATAACATATAGAAGAAGTAACAAAAGAGAGGGGGAGAGAATCTGCTATGCTAATGAAACTAGTCTAGCACGTCATCTACCCCCCGATCTTGCTGATCAATGTTTCGGGAAGGTAGGGAATACGCTAGAGGAGGAACATCCAACACAGCAGATGGAGCTATCACAAGATCCAAACAAGGGCTATGTTCATGTTCCGAGCCACAGTGTTCTTGTCTAGGAGCTAGGATAATTGCTTTAGAAAATTCATTAGATAAATGGTTATCAATATCAACAAGTTCATATTCACTATCAGAATGAACAGGAGTAACATTTGTATCATGAATAACATTTTCATCTATATCATCATCAAGATTTATAAAAATAGGATCTTTAACTCGCACAGGATCAAGACCATCATGCATCTTATGTTTAGGAGATTTCGGCTCAATCGTCGGCTGAGGAGAAAATGGAATAATGCTTGTTGAAGGTGTTTTTGGAGATTGCAAAGTTTGAAAAGCAGCTGCCTGAGCTCTAAGACGACGCTTTTGCCGGCGTTCACGTGCAGAACGATTTCGTCTAGTCTTAGTAGGAAGTTGCGAAGATTGAGGAGGAGGAATGTTCTCATCCTTATCACTTGGGTGTTTAGGTTGTGGTCTCTTAGGCTGGATAATAGGAGAAGAAGAAGGTCTCTTCTCTCTATAAAAGGAAGGAGGAGGAACTGCTCCATATAAAGGAGGAATTTTTGGTTTAGGAAGGAGACCAAGTCCATCATGACGAGGAGGGATAGGTCTACTTTTAGGAAGTTTATTAGATATAGACATAGTCACATCCATAGGGATGGGTTGGGTATCTTCTTGAGGAAAGACATTAGTTTTATCTTTCAAAGGAAGAACTTCCTTCTCAAGAATGATAGGAATGTCAAGTTTGGGTGTTCTAGGTTCACTTAGAGATAGGATCATATCTGTTTTCCACTTTTGATAAGATTTAAAAAGATGATCACTTCGCGGAGGAAGAGATTGGAATTGTTTAGGCCAAAAGTAATCAATAGGAACACTAGAGGTTCTTTCAGCTGGTTTAAAGAGACTATGATTGACAGTAACAACTTCGCCATTATGGGGAAATTTCAAACACTTGTGAATAGGAGAAGCAATAGCTTTCATGGAAGATAGCCAAGGATAGCCAAGCTTCACACGAAATTGTTCGGAAGATGGAATAATAGCAAAGTTCACATCAAGGGATTTGTTATGGACCTCAATAGGTAATGTAATAGAACCAATTGCAGGAGAAGAAAATGCATCAAATAGTTTCACAACCACATTTGTTTTGTCATAGATAACTTGATTCAATTGCAAAGTAAAAAGAAATTCTTCAGTAATGACATTAACGATGCAAGAAGGATCAATAAGCAGTCCACGGCAAGGTGTATTTTTGACTTTTGCAACTATATATAAAGGACCATCAGGTGCCCTGATAGCTTCACTAGAATCAAATGTGATGGAAGGTTCTTTAGGGATTTTCTGCTGCTCTACAAAGTTAATCACATTTGGAGTCATAGACACAAGATCATCAGTGAGACAGAGGAATGAGCAGTATCAATCGCATTAGAGGTATGAGAAGGCAATGGATCAGTAAAAATCTGAAGATTTTGGTTAGGAGGAGCTACAGATGTGTTGCCTTTATCATTCACTCCAGAAACAGAGATAGTATTATTATCAATCAAATCTTGAATTTTCCCCTTTAAAGCAAGACATTTTTCAGTATCATGCCCAGGTTGACGATGAAATTGACAAAAAGATTTGTTATCAAAATAAGGTGAAGTAATCTTTGCAGGATCAATTTGCCTTATAGGAGGAAGAGTAAGCACATTTTGTTCCAATAACTTATTCATAATACTATGCAATGATTCATTCAAAGGAGTAAACTTTCTTTCTCTCTTGAAAAACTTAGAAATAGGAGACACACCTGTTGCTGCATTCACATTGTTGTTGATGATGTTTTCATTGAATTTAATGGACTCTCTGTTCGGTTTAAACTTCCCAAATGGTTGTTGACTACTATCACCCTTATCACTCGGAGCCATAGGATGTGATTGTTCCATTTGACTCACAGTCAGTTGATAATTGTGAAGAGTTGCGCACAACTGGTGGAAAGAAGTAAACTCAGAAAACAGGAGTTTGTCTCGAATATCTTTTTGTAAATTAGAAATAAAGATTCTTTGAATATCATTGTTAGGCACTAGAAAAGAAATTTGAGCATACAAATGCTTATATCTACCAATGAAATCAGTCACTTTTTCTTTAACACCTTGTTTACAATGCATTAAATCAATCAAAGTAACTTTAGGACTTATATTGTTTTGAAATTGTTGAATGAAAGCATTTGCAAGTTGTTCGAAAGAAGTAATAGAATAGGAAGGCAACGAGCAATACCATTTTAGGGCTTTGTCTCTTAATGTTCTAGTAAACAGTTTTGCAAGCAACCTTTGGTCATAAGCAAAATCAGTACATATTGTTTGAAAGGTCTTAACATGTGTTAGAGGATCACCCTTACCATTATAAAGCTCCAAATGTGGAATTTCAACATGTTTAGGGGGGATAGCTCGAACAATGTCAAGAGAAAGTGGGCTCGCAACGTCAAATGTGGGCACACTAAACTTAGATTGATTCATAGAGGCAATTTGTTGCTGTAAAGAAGAGACAGTTTGTGCAAGATTGTTAATGGTCGCTTCAGTCGAAGAATTCATATTAGACATGTTAGATTGTGATGGAGGTGTTATGTTATTGAAAGAAGGTAGAGAATAAGGTGGTGGGACACTATGATAGTTAGTCATAGGAGATGATTGGAAAGGAGGAACACTACAAGGAGGAATGGAAGGGTTAAATGAATTGCCCCCTTGTGTCATGTTCTTTTGTGGAGATGAAATAGGGACACTCATTGAAGGAATGAATGAAGAAGTTGGATTGAATGAAGGAAGAGGGTTGATTGGAGAAGAAGGATTGCCCCCATGATTAGTGATCATAGGAGGAATGTCTTGTATTGAAGTAGTTATTATGTTTGATGTAAAAGCAGGTATACTAGCAATAGGAGTCGTCAAAGGAATAGAATGATTGTCTTGAGTAGGAGGTTGTGTATAACCTAAGGTTTCGGCACAACTTTTCATAGGCATCACATTTGAATCCACAATGTGTGCAATACCACGCAAAATATCAATTCCATTCTTATCACTTTGAAGCATACGTTTTAGACCCTCAATTAAAGGAAGAGCTTGACTATCAGGGTATTCTTGAGACATCCATTGTCGAAAATCGTCAAATTGGTTATCCAATTTTGAAAGTTGTTCTACAGAAACCTCATGGAGAGCTTCTTCATCATTAAGAGGATTAGAGGAATTACCCATGTCCTCGTTAAAAAGGCCATTCAAATTAGGTTCCATCTCCTCAGTAATTAAACCTTGGAAGGACTTAATTCTAAGGCTTCGTCTAACGGGAATACTGTAAGTAGGGCTTATTGTTGTAAAACTCATGCACTAAAGAAAGAGAGAAGATTTTGAATTTTAAAGGTAGCAAATTTCAGTAAAACCAGCCAATCTTCCAGATTTAAGCTGTTAAATACAATCAGGACAATCTCCCGAAATTTCGGAAAAAATGTCCGGGACCGTGGCGCTCGGAGTGCACATGGTCCTCGCAACTTTTTTCGAAATTTGCAGGGATGAAAGTTATGATGATTTTACCGCTAACCTGAAAAAATTGAGTGATTTTACGATCTGTAGATAGGCCAAATTAAAGTTGCAATCTCAAAATTGAACCCTACCAAGATTGTCGAAAAATGCAAAATTTGAATTTTGAAAAAGAGAGGGAAACTGAAATTTTGAATTTTATGATTTTAGAGGGAATACCAAAAGCAATGCAAGTTTTGGATTTTAAAAATTGACTTAATTTCACGCAAAATTCGATTCTGAAAGCGGAAATCAAAGTTGTTGTAATTAAGCACTTAATTTCAAAAGTCACAAATTGCAAAAATTTGAATGAATTACTGAAATTTTGAATAAATGTTAACACACTTTTCAGATTTAGGACAGTAAGAAAGACAATTTTGACACAAATTTCAATTTCAACAATTTTTGAATGATTAGAAGCCTCAATCAAAGCAATTGCTAGACCAACTTTGACTGTAATTTTGAAGGTGTTAAAATTGATAAAATCAACCAAAATTCTGGATTTTAGCAGAAAAATACAGTAAGATCTAGCTCCCGAAATTTCGGAAAAAATGTCGGGGACGATGGCGCTCGGAGTGCACACGGTCCTCGCAACTTTTTTCCAAATTTTCAGGGATGAAAGATATTGTGATTTTATTGCGGAATCCAAAGTTACAGCTGATTTGGAAATGTTTTGATCAGTGAAATTGTCGGACAAAGGTTGAATCAAGAGGGTTTCAAAAATTAGGGTTTTGACATTTAACCACTTAATTTTCAAAATTAAAGCACAAATATGAATTGATAATTTGTAATAGAAGGGCAGATCTGAAACAAACCTTAACAATTAAACATTTCACAAGTTTAATTACTTAAAAGGAAAATTTAGGGTTTTTATGCAATTAACCTCTAAAATTTTGCAAAAGATCAAACATGGAAATGTAATCAGGGAATCCAATTTTCAGATCTAACTATGAATAATCAGAAAGGATGTTCACGTCGGGTTCACCAAAATGTAAAGCGGAAAATCGCGATCGAACCCTAGTTGCTCTCCCCTCTTCCAACTCCAAGGAGAGAGAAGGGAGATTCACTAGGGTTGATGGTTTTCACTTAGGGGAGAGACTTTACATTCAAAAGAGGGGTTGAAACCCACAAGATCCAATCCCACACAATGCAAGATTGGATGATAAATGAGTTTCAAGGGTTAAGAAAGCAAGGCTACCCTTTTTTGTAAAGAATGTTGATAGAAGAATTAAGCTAGGAATGCATAGAAAGTGACAAAGATTCGCTTATAAACTGAGATAGGGATATAGGATGAAGCTGCGGACCTGGAATTAGCAGTAAAATGTCGATACGGCGCTGTCCTGCAAATTTGAGCAAAAGTTGACGGGACGATGGTGCCCGGCGTGCACACGGTCCTCCGAAAAATCCGCAAAACGAAGGGGGATCTGTTCGTCTCTGCACAAGGATTCCAGATCTTCAATTTCAGCCGCGTACCTGCAACCTACACACAGAAAAGCGAAGACGATTGGGGGGTTAGGGATTAGGGGTTTGCCTTTAGGTCAAACCCCGGTTTTGGAATTAACCAAGAAATGAGAAATTGCTGTAAATGTAAATGTATGTAATGTAAAACAAGTACTAATACCTTGTTGTAAGGATGTTTGTATCCTTATGTGCGAGGTATAGATGTTGTTGTTTGTTGTATGTTGTATGTTGTATGTAGCATGTAGTATGTGATCTCCTCTTCAATGGTTGAATCCTTGTCTTGAATGCAACACTTAGCCTTGAATGGAGACTTGAAATGATCAATTGCTTGAAGGAATGCTTGAATGCTTGAATGCTTGAGTATAGTTTCCACGCTTTTTCCCTCATATCGAATGAAAGAGGAAAATGTAGTTTATATAGTTGTCAATTAGGGCTGATAGACTGATTTTCCCGACCTTAGGCCGACCAGGAAAGATAATTTTCCAATTTGCAAACATTAAGACCCGAAGTCCAAAAGAGACCGGGCCCAAAATAGGACCCAGGGACCAGGGCGCTGGGCACCATGGTCCTGGGGGACCAGGGCGCTGGGCGCTCTGGTCCCACCTCCCGGGACAGCAGGGTGCAAAGGAGGTTCAGGCCAGGGTGCAAGAAAATGCAGTTTTTGGTGTCATAATCAGGTTTCGGGGTCTCCATTCAGGTTGCGTGTTGCGTCGCCATCGTGAAGACCGAAATGCAGTCGAAATTGCAAGTGTCGCAATTTTAGGACGCTACACTTTCATAAGTGCTTGTGCACCTGCCACATTCTCCTTAAGAGGGTGTGTGCTCTAGTTTCTAGTTTTCCTCCAAGTGATAACGCACACATGTTTGGGTCTTTCAATCACTCCGTGCCCAATGAATGCTCGAGGCTTCTAGACTTCATGCTGAGCAGGCAAGCATCCCGCAGAAATTGCCAAAAATGTTGTCATTTTATGGACCAAGAATATTGTCATTTTATGACAACCTTGGTCCATCAGTAAGAACTGATCAGAGATATGATCCATGGACTAGCACTGCCCTAGTTGATCAAGGAGAAAGCAAAATAATCATGAAGTGTGAGGTGTTGCCTTGCCTGGAGGAAGTTCCTCCCTTAGCCTTTTCTTCCTTCCTCGGAATTCGGGAACCCCGACGTTCCGAAGTTCCTTCTCTTTACCTTCTCTTGCTTTTCCTTTTCCGGAACCCCGAGGTTCCGAAGTTCCCTCTTTGTTTTCTTCTTTTCCGGAACTCTGGAACCCCGAGGTTCCGAAGTTCCTTCCCTTTGCCGACTCTCCTTTCTTTTCCTGTAACTTCGGAAACCCAAGTTTCTGAAGTTCCCCCCTTTTCTTTCCCCTTCCCTTCAGTTCCTCGGAACTTCAGAACCCTCCGAAGTTCCTTTCTCTTCTTCTTCCCTTTCACGGAACTCCAAAACCCCGAGGTTTCGAAGTTCCTTCCCCTTGCCTTCTCTAGAACCCCGGGTTTCTGAAGTTCCCCCCTTTTCTTTCCCCTTCTCTTCTGTTCCCTGGAACTTCAGAACCCTCTGAAGTTCCTTTCTCTTCTTCTTCCCTTTCACGAAACTCCAGAACCCCAAGGTTCCGAAGTTCCTTTCCCTTGCCTTCTCTGGAACGCCGAGGTTCCGAAGTTCCTCCTAGCCTTTCTTCCTTACTTTCTCCAGAACTCCGGAAGCCCGAGGTTCTGAAGTTCTCTTCCTTTGCTTCCCTTCTTCCTTCCCGGAACTCCGGAACCCCGAGGTTCCGAAGTTCCTTCCTTAGCCCTTTTTTCAGTTCCCCGGAACTCCGGAACCCTGAGGTTCCAAAGTTCTTTCCTTGTCTTCCCCACTTCGGGAACCTGAGTTTCTGAAGTCCCCTGACTTCTTTCTGGCTGGCAACACTTCTGGATGGCATGATCAACACTCAAAGCTTCTAAATGCTCTAACAACTTTAGTGATGTTTGCACCTTCTTTTGTGGAGCCACAGGGGTGCATTTAATGTTTTTGGCAGGATTTTCATCAAGAGAGGTACGGGGCCATGCTTGTTGTGGAGACTTATGTCATGTCTGCATGCTCTGACTTTGGAAGGTCAATCAATCTGCCCTTCTCAAGGTTGCCTTTTCAGGGTATGGCTAGGTTGCTTGCATGCACATAAGTCAAGTGCATGCACTTCCCTGCACTCCCAGACTGACATGTAGGGGTCATGATCACTCTTGTAACCATTTTTCTATATAAAGGCTGTTAAGCCTCATTGTAAAGGGTTCTCTCCCTATTGGCTTGAGCTATTCTATGCTCTCCCACTTATCTTGTATTTATCTTGCATTTATGCAACTGTAAGTTTGGCCATTGGCCTTATAATGAATTGAAATTACCATTCTTGCCTTCCTTCAACTTATGTATGCTGTGTATGTTTTCTTACCTTCATCATAGGTGTATGTTTTGTGGCTCTTCTCTCATATATGCTGTGTTTACTTGTTTCTGAGTATGACTTGTGGGAAATCTTCTCCCCTTTGACATTTAGCAAATTCTAACCTCCATACATGCATTGGGATCACTCATACAACTGAAGTTGTGCATCTCCTTGGTATTTCAGTTGATTCTTTGTGTCATTTCGGGTATGGAGAGAAACAATCTCTTCTTGGTGCATCACCTCCTTTTGTTTTAAGCATTTCTCTCTTCCCTTTACCTTTGCAATTTGTTAGGATAGGCCTAGGAGTTAGTTTGAAGTGTTGAGTTGGTTCAACACCTACACCTGGATTGAGAAGGAAGCCGGCCTTCTCTGGAGATTCAACCCCCTTGCGCAAGGTCCCACACTTAAGGGTTGTTTGCATGTTTCACAAGGTTGCTGAGTTGATAGCTCAGCAAGGGTGCAAGCTTTTGTGATAACATATATATTTCTAGTCCTTCAACCGAATATGGGCTGATGAGATGAACAAGAAGACCTAATTACACAACTAAGTACTCTGGCTTGGAGGTGTAGGAGAAACGTCGAAGACTATAGGAGCGTCAGTTGAGCTTACGAGAAGAACAATTAGCAAAAATTCTCAGACTGGTAATACATAGAGCAAGGAGATTCCTTGTTGTGGCTATACTGGGAAAGCCAGTCCATAGATGAAACCAAGAACCACCTCGAGACCAGTCCAATAGTCAACCAAACCCTCTCCCAAATAATAAGAGGAAGGTTGGCGACTCTGTATTGTTTTTGTTGATTGAAAGAAAGGTATTTCTGATGTTGATTTTGATTTGCTCCAATCCATAATTTTTTCCATATTTCTACCTACCAGGAAAACTAAATCTTTGAGCAGGTCTCCTTCCCTTCCTCGTCCAATAGCTCTACCTAGCCCATCTTGTCAAACATTGTTTCTAGTGGGAACTGTCCTACCCTTACAAGTCAATTTCCCTGTTATTAACCCGATCAATATGGCTTTGCCTGTTTCTTGGGGAGCTGCAATCCGATATCTCAATTTGGGGGTACAATTACATGATTTGCCTAGAAGCTCAGGAAAGGTAATACCCAAATTCAGAGGAGATGGAAAGGTTACCCTAAAAGAACATATTGATGCCTTCTTTGCAGCACGTTCCATATTGGGGGTCCAACATTAAGACGTTAAGTTATTTGTGGAGTCCCTAACTGATGACACAGCTGAATGGTTTTATCATTTTCCTAATGCAACTATTGACACTTAGGCCACCACGAGAACTAAATTTGAAGATAGATTTAAGTCTGCTGAGAATGAGCACACTCTAATTGCTTACTTATCTTCAATGAAGAAAGAAGTGCATGAGCCAATGCGTGATTTCGTAGCAAAATTTAATAAGGTGGCTAATCGAATCCCAAATAACCTCAGACCTGGAGATGCTCTTCAAAAGTGTTTTTTCATTAATACTCTTCCTTCGGATGTCTATTTTTCTTCAAAAGAGAAGGTGCAGCTAATTTAGCAGCAGCACAAGCATTGGCTATATCAATAGAAGATGATTTGATAACCATTGGGAAGTGGAAAAAAGAATTACAAACTAGTAAACCTCAAGCAACCAGTTTTATTGACCCTGTGATTCAAAGACTAGCTAATGATATAATTACTTTGAAAAGATAGATGCCTAAAAGTCCCCATCGACCATTGTATTAGGAGATGTCAAGGAAAGACTATAGTCAGCAAGGGACTTTCCCTAAGCAATTGTCTTTAACTGGAACCACACAAAGATTAGCCATAGAAGCTCCTCCCTTAGCAAGTAAGGGAAACCACATGGCATGCAATTTTCATTTGACTACAAATCATGATGGCTCATCTTGTCCTGAAATGACAAGGTTTATGCAGATGGTCTTAACAAACGAGCAACAAGGTGAATATTGAGTAGAAGAAGAGCCCTTACATAATGTTGATGCCAGTGTAAATTTCTTTGAATATAAATCTGGTTCTGAAAGAGGAGAAGATATATATACCTAGGTAGATGGCTCCAATTGTGCCATATTCACTAGAGGACAATACACTCAAAAGAAGGAAAAAGAGCCCAAAGGATAGAGTTGTGATGCTTAAGCAGCTCCAAAATTCATTCTATCAAGGGGTGCTAGCTTAAACCGTAAGGACAACGAGTTAGAAGCAATCAAAACCACTACTATTGAGGTACCTTCCCATTCTTGTTGCCATGAAATCCTTTCATCCTTTGATATTGTGGAGTCATGTAAAAATACCATAATTCAGATTTCTCAAGCTGAATATCTTAAACTCCACTTGCTGAATTAGATAGACTTTTCAAGTTTATTAAAGGATCCTCACCCTCTCCCTTAAAAGCCCAAGTGTCTGATGAAAACCCTAGCACTGTTGAGATACAAAATTGTTCAAAATCTCATTCGAGTTCTCTCGATCTCAAAACCCTCCCTGAAAAACCGGAGCCATTCTTTATATCTCTATATATAAACGAGTATAGGTTGAGCAATTGTGCAATAGACTCGAGAGATTTTGATAATGTTATGCCTGCTCAAGTAGCCAAAGCCCCTGGCTGGACTATTACATCTCATGGAAAATGTTATTCTTGTTCATCAATCCATCCTTAACCCTCAATTTTCCCCTTGCCTTGGAAAATTTCTTGAATTCCTAACTTGGATGGGGAATTTTGATCATGGAGGAAATTTAATTCCTTGAAGAATTTATCCTTGGCTATCTTGTTTTGGAGCACCACCTTTGACTTGGGCGTTGAATTGCTTTGATGAAGGAATTTTGATGACGATTGACTTTTCTTGGACACTACCTTTCCAGCGCTCCACACTTGCCTTGGGCACCATTTGCTGATAGAGAAGGATTTTCACGTTTTGAAGTTTTCCACGACTTGATGGATTTGGCACCTTGATCTCACCTTGGGCGCTAATTTCCTCTAAGGAATTTGATGTTTGTTCATTTTCCAAGACCTTGCAATTTTAGCGCCCCAACCTTCTTCCTAGGTGCTATCTTCCATGTGTGAAGGAATTTGGAATTCACTCCATTCTCCATGCTCTGTCTACTTTGGCGCCTTAGCTAATTTTCCAGGACCCCTTGGATTTGGCGCCTAAATTCTTCCTTGGGCGCTGTTTGTGTGTGGGAAAGGAATTCATCGGAGAAAATGCTCAAAATTTGACAAGTGTAAAATTTAGGCGCCAAATCCAAAATTTTGGCGCCTAAAATCCATTAGTAAAATTTTGGATTTGGTGCCTAAATTCTTCCTTGGGCGCTGTTTGTGTGTGTGAGCAAGCATTGTAGGTGGATATCAAAGAACATTGGGAGCAAGGAATGAAAGAACAAATGAACTCCTTACTACCAAATTAGACTTGGGATTTAATCAAGCTGCCTGCAAGAAACAGAGCTTTACCAAATAAATGGGTTTCTAGGCTGAAAGGAGGCAAGAAAAGGTATAAGGCTAGACTCGTGTGGTAAAATGATTTGCATAGAAAAAGGGTATTGGTTTTGATGAAATCTTTTCTTTGGTTGTCAAAATGACTTCTATTGGAGGTTGATTTCTTTCAAAGCTACCCTATTTTTCAAAGTCAACTTATCTTCTTCCTTAGGTGTGAAAAACTTTCCCTCATTTTTTGACCCAAAATGGCCATTCTAACCTATGACCTGTGTATTTCCATAAAGAACCATTTGGATAGCAAATGGGAATTTTCAGTTTTCTTTACTAATTCTGAAGATTGCTCCACGATTTTGTTAATGACCCTTATAACACCTTGCAAGGACGCTTCATCACACAAGTGTACTTGACTCCTCATAGGCAAGGGGGCAAGGGTAGGGATTTGGGGAACTTGGCTCCTAGGACTGGCTCTTCCCACATTTTTGCTTTACCTTCATTTTTTTGAGCTTTTCCTTTATGCTACCTTGTTTCTTTGATCATGTCATCATTCATCTGCTCCTCATTGTTACTTGGATTTGTATTGTCGTCCTCCAAATCAGTATAGGAGAATCCATTATCTTTACTTTCCTCTTCTGATTCTAAGGAAGACTCAATTTGAATTTGTTTCTGCTTTTTAGATGGAGGATCCTGTTGACGTGTATTTTGTACACAATCATACACAGAATAAAATACCCAAAGGCATCTTATCCTCTCTTGAATAAAGTCGCTAACTGCTGAAGATTTCGCAAGAAGGATCAGTTAGGATGACTCCAATGTTCTTTTTAGTAGGGTCTCTACGTGTGGATAAGCACCAGTGGTCGTTGTGATTGCTGTGTCATCAAGGGGCCTTACGTTGCCGAAGATTTTGCTAAACTAAACAAGCTTTTCAAAAATATCAAAAGGATAGGGTTTGCAAGAGGTCTAATCTAGTCTAACCCTAAGAATGACTCAATGTGGACAAGACTTGGTGAGATTCTACCAATTTCAATATTGCCATAAATTAACAACTCAATTGAAATTGATGCGATCTTCTAAGGTAACAAATGATTTTTCAATACATCAAAGACCAAGGACACTACCACGAAGGTACATATCCAAGATACAACAATGATTGAAGGTTTAAACGATTCAAATATCTCCAGTCGACCACGCAAGGCGTTCCTACAATCAGCAAGAAGCTAGTGGTTTGGAAAACGAATCCTACCAAAGATCAAGTCCAACACTTTGTCCTTCGAATTAACACACTACTTCGATTGAGAATGATTCAAGGAAAAATGAACAACCATGAAGATAACCAAGAGAATTGCAACAAAACACCATAACTTCAATATTTCATTGATCTCAAAGCCATCATGTACAACAATTGTTTGAATTCTTTCTTCAAAACTCAATCTTGCTACAAAAGTAAATTGCTTCTAAACTCTAATCTCTCAATAATTTCTAACTTCTCTCTAACTTCTAGTTTTTCTTTCTTTTCTAATGACAAAATGAAATGAAATGAGGGTATAAATAGCATCCTCAATTACAATGAACGGTCCAGATCAAAAAGCAGATCAATGGCCAAGATTATGACACCTAAACCCTAATTAGGGTTTTATTACAAAAGTTCCCCTTTTATTGCACAACATTAAATGCAGAGCCAATTATTAAATTTGGCACGAAAATCTAGGAGACATAAACCAATGACAACTAAGGTGCCATGTCATCTATAATAACCTCTCATCTAGAATCTTATTCCCTTTCCAATGCTTCTTTTTAGCATATGCAATGAATCTAGACACGATTCCTTCGATTTCAGCAATTGGAATCTCGGGAAGATTCTTCATTCTTTCTTCCAAGTGGATGACCTGATCAAATGCCTCGAGAAGAGTAGCGTCCCATTCAGGTTCAAGTTCCTTAGTTTTCTCAATCAGGAGCATGGTAGCAAACATCTGGTCCTGTTGCTCATCTGTGATATTAGCGTCCTTGCAAAAGATAACCTTGATTCTATCCTCCAATTCCTGCAAATCCACATCTGTCTCAACTTCGATCCTCCTGCCAAGAATAGTACGTAGTACCTCAAATATTCTGTCCTGGATTGGGTTGATAACCTCCTCAACATGGCTACATCTAGTACTGATGTCCTCGAAGAGAACTTCCTTCATCTGGAGTAAGGTTGACCACTGAAGTAAACTGTGAGGTCCTCCATCCATGATCTTTTCCTGTGCTAAGACCTTCCTCGATGTTTGTCTGATTACTCGCAAGACAGGAATGATAACCTCTTTGGTATGAGCAAAAGCAGCTACTCTTATCATCAAGTTGTGGATAATCTCAAGAACCTGGATAGCCCTATGAATAGTCTTCATCATTCTTGTTGTAAATTCTACGGCAACTGTATGAGATTTGTCCATCCAAGTACTCATACGCTGGACCATACTCCTGAATCTCTCTGCCTCACCAATTGATTGAAGGGGAAGTGCCTGTATGGGTGATCTTGCTGGATCCTGACGTCCTAAAGGTTGATTGATATGACTGAAATATGTTCTCCATGCATCAACCTCTCTCTCAAGCTTCCTATTCTTCTCCATTTCTTCCCTAAGCTTGTCTTTCAAGGCCTCAAATGAATCGGTGGCATCATCAAGTGTCTGCTCGACTGTGGATGGACCTAGCTCAAATGTCTCTATATCATATTCTTCTGCTAAGATCTCACCTTCATATTTGTCCATTGCCGGCGTAGCTATCTGCAACTTTCTGGATCCAGTCTCATCTCTAATCATCTTGGACATCTTGGTAGCCTTCCTCTTTTCTGTCACTTCTTGGGAATGTCCGACAAGGCTCTCCAAATCAATTACATTGTCGTCGTCCTCAATCACGATCACCCTAGTTAATCTTTCCTTCAACCAATCTGGGATGGCAGATCTTGTCTCTTTAACCTGTATTTCCTTGAGCAATTCTTCTTCTCTGGGAGGAGATGTTACTTCATTATCTTCCCCATCTTCATGCAACTCATTGTCTTGAAGAGATCCACCTGGTGCCTGTCCTTCTTTATCATTCTGTACCTTTGACTCCATAGAATCTTCCACTTCAAGTGTCCTCTTCTCTTGTCGAGAAGATGTGCCGGATGAACGATCTCGGTTGGCCCCTTGCTTCTTCTTGGAAGATTCTTTCTTCTCAGGTCTCTCTTTTCTCTTCGAGCCTCTTGGATGGAGATCGCCTTCACTTGCACTTCGAAGGTTGCCTTGACTTGCATTTCTGGGATTAGGATTACCTTCGCTTACACTAGCTCCACCTTCGGCTGGTTTCTCTTCCAAAGTGAAAGTCATAGCTATGCCCTGTTCTCTCAACTTCTGATGCTGCACATCAACCCATCTGCGAGTACAAGACAAGACTGGAGCCATTCACAAGCATCTAGATCCACAATCTCGGGCTCATTCCAATCTAACCTTACTGATTTGCTTTCTCGATCATAGGATGACTGGAGATGTCTGCCACTGTCCTGAGCTTGGTTGGCCACTCTGTAAATCTTGCATTTCCTGATGAAATCCAAAGGTAATCTGTAATGTATTTTCCTTTTCACTTCAAGATCATCTAAGAGATTTATCATAAAATCTTCTATTTGAAACTCATGCTTAAATTTCCTACCGACTGTCTCCTCTATATATCCATGTGGATCAAAGCTCTCTCTTAAGGCAAAGAATGAAAATGAATACAAAGCTAACTCCTTCTCTGCGTCATCCATGGCTAAAGCATTAGGACATACCTCAACTGAATTGCCTAAGATAATAGGTACAGGAACTCCATTTCCATGTCTGTGTCTGAATGCCTTCGCATAAGCTGCCAACTGTCTCGTTACCTCAAGTAATACTATTCTGTCTGTTGGATATCTCGGCAACATGTGTGGAGGTGAAGGACATCCATGAACTCTGATATAAGTAAACTTCGGAAATTGGATAAACCAAGCACCGTACCTCTTTACTAGTTCCTGTGCATCCTGAGATAATCTGTTGTGAATCCCGCCTTGCAACGTCCTCGTGATGTTCATTGTGAAGGTATCATTAACTAACTTGTAGTTACTTCCTGGCGGATGATGCAAGTGGACATAGGAATCACAAACCCTGACCTCGTCGGGTCCTCTTCCAATCACTCCTCTGTGAGGTAGTTCTGCGTACTCGAAGCTCCTGATCAAGGCATAGATGACGTATGAACTCATGTGGAAGGACTTGGTAGCCTTGAGTCTCCTTAACTGTACGTCCAAGCAATGGCTAATCATTCTAGCCCAATGAATTGTTCCTTTTCCCTGAACTATCACCTGGATAAAGTAGAACATCCACCTCTCAAAGTAGAAGGCTTGAGGAGCTCCCGTGACTCGGTTGAGCCTTGTAATCAAATCTCTGTACTCCTCCTGGAAATCGATCCTATTTGGTGTGTTCGGGATCTTGCTCAGGCAAGGACGACTCTTGAGTAACCAGTTCTTGTTGATGATGCTTAAGCAAGCATCTGGATCATCTTCGTACATGGACCTGGCTCTTTCTATGCTCTTGTAGACCATATCTCTGTGCTCCGGAAGATGGAAAGCCTCACTTATAGCTTCCTCTGAAAGATACGCCAAAGTGTTTCCTTCCTTGGACACGATCGTTCTGGATTGAGGATCATAATGACGAGCACACTCGATCATCAACTCATGGCACTGTACTGCTGGAGGGAAGCCGGCCGCCTTAATGATGCCACTTTCAATTATCCTCCTGGCGACAGGTGATGGCTTGCCAATGTAAGGGACCTCTCGAAACTTCTTCGTACTGAAGTTACCCAAGTTGGTATCTCCAATGTTGCTCCACTTAGACACGATCTTGGTCTCTACTTCTTCGGTCTTTTGATCTTCCTTCATGAGAGCTGGACGACTGGTGGATGCTCCCGCCTTTGGGGTCGCCATACCTACACAACATTTCATAATAAGAAACTAGATTTTGCAATGTATAACATAGATTAGATTAATTTTAGGAAACTTCATGATAAGTCCTTGAGTTATCATTTCCCAAAAAACGATTGAGCTATTGAAATTCAAAATTTCAAAATTCAAAACTTAAGGCTATGACGATCAAAATTCAAAACAAGAGAGAAAGGAAGATTTCGCCATACCTTGCTTGAGAGTTTAACTCTAAAAAGCAAAATGAAGAAAATTGCCTAGGCAAAAATTAATTTGAAGCTTTCCCACGTGATCTCTCTTCAAATGAACGTCCTCTTTAGTAATTCGCCACCTTTGGAAGGGGTCTTCAATGTCTTGATGATAGCAAATTCGCCTCACCTCCAATCAAAGTTCGTATTCCTCTTTGATGATATTCGCACCACTTTGAATAGAAACTCGCACTTCTCCTTTATGAAATTCGCTCCTCTTTGTCCTCTCAAAATCGCATATGAATGAAGGTGAAATGATGATTTGAAAACGAAATTATCACCCTCCCTTTATAGGCGCTTACCCTTACAACTACCTCAAGGCCGACTTTGCAAAATAAGGCAATTTTAAAACAATTTATAAATAAAACCAAAGGCCGACTTTGTAAGAATTTAAATCCAAGCGCTCAAATTCGATTTTTAATTAAATTAATAATTAATTAATTAAATGCCTTTGTTTATTAATTCGATTTTTTAAAAGGGCAAAAATTAATTAATAAATGCTTTGCGCTATTTTTAAATGCTATCTTTAATTAAATTTATCGATTTTTAGCATTTAATAAAATTCAAAAATGTTTTAGCGCCAAAACTTGGAGGGGTGGAAAGATACAAACCATATCGCTCTGGTCCCTGATTGAGGGACAGGAGCGAACTTGCATTTTAGCCTTGATTCTTTGTTTCTTCGATCACCAATCTTCATCATGTGGCAAGCAATGACATTATCCCTTCGTTCCAAGTTTACCTTATTCGTCCTTAACAAGGCATTTTGATGCTTAAATGGTTTTCGCCCTGGTCCCTTGGTGAGGGACAGGAGCGAACTTTATGCTCTAGCCAAAATTCATCATCTTTTAATCTTTGCTTCTTGTTCATTGCCTTCCAAATGATATCTTCGACCCAATATAATCTTGCTTTGACATGATCTTCAAAGGAAAATGAGTGTTTTAATGAAAATCGCCCTGGTCCTTGCCTGAAGGATAGGAGCGATTTAGCTTCTTGGCTCAATTTGATCACCTTTTGACGTTTAACTTCCTCGCATGTCATCTTCTTAAGAACACCTTGACCCTGTGCAACCTTGTACGTCCTTGACTTAGCGTGATTTTTGAAAGAACTGGCCAATATGGTGAATATCGCCCTGGTCCTTGCCTGAAGGACAGGAGCGAACTTTAGTATTCTGGGGTCATCTTTGTTTCCATCGACTTGCAATCACCTTCACAACGTAGAATGAGGTCCTTTGATCCTTATTGAGCACTCGAAACGTGATCAACATCCAAAACTTAAGCCTCCATAGAAATTTCGCTCTGGTCCTTGACTGAGGGACAGGAGCGAACTAGGGCATTTAGTGCAAAATCTTCATCATATTGACTTGCAATTGTCTTCAAGGCGCAAAATGATGTTCCTTACTTCCTTTCAAACACTTGAAATGTGAATGGCAACCCAAATTTGGCCTCATTTGAACATTTTCGCTCTGGCCCCTTGGAGAGGGACAGGAGCGAATTTGGGTATTTGAGTGTAAATCCTTCATCCTTGGTGGTCCTTGCAACTTCGTTTTTCGTCGAGACATCTCAAAACGTCCTTGCCACCCTGTATCCTGACTTGGAGTGATTTAAACTTGAGTGGAAGGCAAGATAACTAACATTTCGCCCTGGTCCCTGGCTGAGGGACAGGAGCGAATTTTCACTTGTAGGTTCCATCACACTTCGCTAACTTCCAAAATTATCTTCAATGGTCTTGTAGTACCCCCTTTCATTCATCTTTGCCTTGGAGTTTGTTCAAACTTGGCGAGAAATTGACCTAAGGCAAAAATCGCTCTGGTCCCTGACTGAGGGACAGGAGCGCCTAGGCCAATTTGAGTCTCCTATTGATGTCTTGTAATCTTCAATTTGTCTTCAACGGGTTCATTTCATCCTCCTTTCTTGCTTCAAAATTAATGTTCACTTGATCTTTGCTCAAATTTTGCCTTATGAGGAATTTCGCTCTGGTCCCTGGGAGAGGGACGGGAGCTACCACTGATTTTCGCCCTGGTCCCTGGCTGAGGGACAGGAGCGATTTAGCTTCAAAGTCATGTTTTCCTCATGTTTGCGCTTTCAACTTATATTCAACTGATGAAACATATCTCCTTGGTTCTCCTCAAATCGCCAAATTGTTTAAATCCTGCAAGGACAAGGCAATGTTTGATTTTGAGCTCCGGTCCTTCATTGAGGGACAAGAGCGATTTTTACTCCTGGCACATTTTTGTCTTTGCGAAATTCTTCAAATTATATTCAATGGAAAGATCATGCCTCCCTTTACCATTTCTACTCTAAAATTCGTTTGGATCCTGCAAGGACAGTAAGATTTTGAGAAACGAGCTCCGGTCCTTCACTGAGGGACAGGAGCGATTTTGCTCCTACAGGCCAAAATATCAAGATTTTGGGAGTTTAATCACTTCACAAGGCAAAAACAAGTCATTTCTAATGCCCGGGATCAATTATCAAAATTTTCAAAATTTGGTCAAAACTACTCAATCGGACGAAAATCAAACACTCATCATCAACACTTAGACAAATTTTCAGAGTGGCACTCAAAATCCCAATTGAAACTAGACCAACTTACTTAGCAACTGGCGAATTCACTTTATTTCCAAAATTGCATCCCTCGGGAGGAAGCTCTCAAATTCAAAATTGGACTGGACTCTGGCTTGAAAACACAGTAACAGAAACCCTAAGGCTTGACCCTGGTCCAGACAACTAACAAACTAAACCAAAACCCTAAAAAGCAAAGCGAAAGGCGAGCAAAAACGAGCAAAAAAAGAGGGGGTCCCCATTTAAATGGGGCGATGTGTGAAATGGTCACAACAGATCCCTATTAACAATGGGATTGGATTATCTCCAATAGTTTAAAATTAGCAAAATTAGCTCTACATGTGTTGGGTAAAACCCAACCCCGTCCAATTTTTTATTATTTACATTTACATATATTATATTAAATATAAATTGTAATAAAAGTAATAAAGTTTAAATAAATTCAAAAATAATAAATTCAAATTAATTTTAAAAATATTGGATTTTGAATAAATTTAAAGATCTTACGTGGAATAAATTTAAAGATATTAAATGTAAAATACATAAATAAAATTAAAAATTAATTAATGCAAGAATATTAAAATTTGAATAAAATTTAAAAATAGTAAAATGGAAATAAATTTTAAAACTAAAATGGGACCTAAATATATAAATATTATAATAGCTTATAAAATTATAATATCATAAATGTTTCTAGGTTAAAAATTAAAAATTAAAGATAAATATTTAAAATTGACACATTATCTTTAGAAATGAAAGCCATTTTTTAAACAAAATGTTGTAAAACCCTGATTTAAGGCTCCAACGATATGTTAAAATTGATAAATGATACCTGTTTAGTAGAGATGGATATGTTTATAAATTTCAAGCTGTAATTGATGGAAACAAGCTTTCTTGATGTAAGGATGACTGAAATTTACAGCTGACAGACCCGGGAAATTGGAAGGTGAAGTTGATGGTAGAGATTAAAGAGATCAAATTCTTATGTCCAGTTAAGGTTGATAGGGAGGAAAAGCATATAAGATTGTCATGATAACAAAATTGATGTGCCAAGGATATTTATAGTGCAATGTAGTTGATGATCAAAACGATGAAGCATTGCTAGACAAATAATAAAAATAGCATGGGTGTTCATGACTACGTGGAATGGCAAAGAAGATAAATGAAAATGACAATAAAGGTAAAATATGCATCCAAGTGAAAGGAGATGAAGCACAAGTCATGGTCCAAGCCCACATATATGAACCTCACCCAAGAAAACAATGTAAGACACTAACTTAAATCCCATTTTTTCAATAAAATTGTTTGTTTTTTCATTCAAACTATATGCATTGAGTGCTTAAGTTTGCATTTAACTGCTTCCTATAAAAGCATGTTTTGTTTTTGAGTTGCTATTTGCTATTATTATTTCTGTCATTTGTTAATGGACATGTGGACTATTTATGCAGGGAAGACTTGGAAATGGATACTTAATGAATCGATATCCTGTAGTGATTTTAGTAATCTTACAGACTCGATCTGTTTTTCATGTCCTATATGTTCACTAGGATAAATGAAGTAGTTTCTAATTTTTATGATTAACTATGTTTAGTTGATAATAAATCAGTTTGCCTAGAGAAATAATATCTAAATTTTTGCCACTTGGGCTGTTACCATGATGACGATGCATTACGTGAAAGATGTAAGGCCAACACTTATTGTAGCTATTTCTTGCTAAATTCATCCGTTTCAATGCAGACATTTCTGGTGTGGCAGCTCATTTTGTCTGTCCTCTTTTTAGGAAGGCGGTACACTGTGAGTCAGCTCTTTGGCTGTTTACTTGTAGCTGCAGGTGTAATCATGGCTGTTTCAAGGTATACTTTTTTCTCCTTGAATCTGTTTCTTCTCAAATTGCGAAATTATGGGTCAAATTTTTAATAGAGTTTTGGTTTGTTAAAACTTAAAATGCTGTATAACCTCTCTTGGTACTGTCTCTGTTCATGCATTGTTGAACTCAATGCCGTATCCAATCTACAATTTGAGTTTTATTAATACATATTTAAATTCTCATTCTAAGATTTTTTCTTTAAACATTGACGATTGTGGATAATGTTGATCTGTATTGGTAAGAAAAGACATTGCACAAGAAGGGTATGTAATATGGAAGGATGTGTATTTTGAAGCACACCTTTGTTTTAAATTTTTTAATAATGGAGCCCTTTTCTGTTTAGGAACTTAGTCCTAAATGTTTTCTATAAAATTATAGAAATGTAGCTCTATTTATTTCCAATGCATTAGACTATTATGTCAAAGTCTCTTGATTTATTAAGAAGGAAAAATGAAAGGGAACCGCAGTTGACATTTTATTTAAAGAATCAGTAAGGGTAGTGTTTTTTTGCAAATTTTGCAATTGTTTACCAAAAGATTACTGAAAGATAAAATATCAAACTTAGAATCAATTAAAACTAGGTCAACACCCTCAGTCCTGCTATAACTTTGATTGGTTATGGTCTGAACCTGCAGGATGTCCAATGATGTCGTTTGCTAATTTTGTGGGTATTTTACAAATATAACTTCACATCACAACATTTTTGTAACTTTTTCAACACTTGTTATGTCATCAATTATATTGTTGCTTCATTTGATTGATTCTTTATATTTACATGGTCTCTCAGGGGCAGATATTATTTTTGCTTTGCAAAAGCTTGTAACAATGTCCTTCATCATTGTTGGTTATGGAGTTTTTGAAAGCACATCGAAACAAAATTTGTATTTTTCCAGTGTTGCATTTGTTGACAAGGTGGCATTTTCCCTGTTTTGCTAGTGGAGCTGGCACAAGTCAATTATTAGAGTAGGCAGGGTTGTTTTGGCCACTCTTGATGATGGCATCATCCTTATTGCAAGCTGGTGCGTCAATTCTGAAGGTGATAATTGTTGACGTACTTTTTATTACTACGTTGAACACAAAATAAAGTTGCCTAACGACCACTTCACTCTCTCTTGATTAAAGTGCGATTGCATGCTAAGATTGCAAGAAGTTCAAACAATTGACTCCAAGGTTCCTTTATGCTACGGACATGACTCAGTTGGCTGATGTGATTGCTGGTAATCCAAGGGGCCTTACGTTTGCATCATTCTTTCACTTCTTTGTTGTGGCTGGAACTCCATCATCGGATATGGCAATTTTGCGATGTTGCTACTTCAAATGGACTAAAATGAACTGAAAGTAAAAGGGAAAGGGTTTAGAAGGATCTAAATCTACTCCTAAGGGTAGTGATAACAATGAATAGTGCTTTGGTGGACAAATTCCAGATAAACCAAGCTCTACTTCGCCAAGATCAACTACAACTCTACAAGAACCGGTGCAATCTTCTGGGGATGCTAGAGGATTTTCAATTCGAGAAAGTACATTTGAATACCCAAAAAACGACGCAATACAAACGACTATCCACAATCGAACTTAGCACAAATTTAGGAGGCTCAAACTAACTTTACATTGCAACTTGCAATCACCAAGATACAAAAAGTATGAACCATGGAAATTCATCAGACACCATTACATTCTCCATTGAAATCAAAGCACTTTACTATTTCTAATCTAAGTGAGGAAGGTGCAACCATGCAAGCTTTGAAAAAATAATTTAAGTGGACACCATCAAAGAACAATGTTTCACTGTTATTATCTCAAAACTTATCGCAACAATTTCATACAAGTCTCCCCCCTTTACAAATGAGGGGGGTCACCCCTTTATATAGGCTTCAAGCCATGATTAAATGCAAAACCCTAATTAGGGTTTCACCCTAGAAGATTCCCCACTCAAGATGCAACAAGGTGGGAATCAACAATAAATGCCCCATAAAGCCCATATACAATTAATTACAATCCTTCCAAAAATGGCACCCATTAAGCATTAATTAACCATTACATTCAAAAGGTGCCCGCTATGCAATGAATGTATCCTCATGCAAAAATCGCCCATGATGCCATAAATGCACCATCATCTCCTGAACGTGACGGCTGCATGCAGAAGGAATCTGCCATAATGCCATAAATGTGACAGCTACATGCAAAGAGATGCTTCATTAATTCAGCGTGCGTTGACTCGGCTGCCACTTGGAGAGAAAACCTTGGAGAGAGAAAACTTCAGGAGAGAAGAATTTGATCCATGAAGATTTTTCTTGAAGTTTCTCGAACTTTCCTTGCTCTAGAGGAGATTTTTTATGTTTTTCCACCATCTCCTATTTTTTAGGAATTTTCCACAAATTAGGGTTCCACGGTCTAGGAGAGAGAAAATTCCCTCACGACTCCAAGTCTACCATCATTTTCAAATTCGGATGATTCTTGATGCCCAAGAATGGATTTTTCAAATTTTTTCTTCCTTACTTTAGAAATTGTTTTTTCCACCTTCAATTCATCCCGGCGTGGAATTCATGTTGTGAAGGAATTCTCCTTTGGAAAGAATTTGTTCCTTACCCCTGAGGAAGGAAATTCTTCATGCCTTAGCCAATTTTCATGATTTCCAAGAACTATGTCTTGAAGGAAGAAATTTCAAACACTTGGTCAATTTTTCACCTTTCTTGGAATTCTGTCCTGAAGGAAGGAATTTCCGACACTTAGCCAAATTTTCACCTTTCCTGGAATTTCTTCTTCTTGGGCGCAATTCTTCCTTGAGGAAGGAATTCTTTTTTGCTCTTTGAATTCATCATGTTTGCAGGGAGCTTTTCGACCAATTTTCACATATCCTATTTTTTAGGAAATTTCCTAAAATTTAGGACCTGAGTCTAGGAGATAGAGAATTATCTCACGAGTCCAAATCTGCAAAACTTTCTGGATTCTGATAAGATTTGGTGTTTGAAAATGGAAATTTCAAAAAATTTCTCGAGGGGATTTTTTTCGCTTTTCATTCCTCCTTGACCCTTTGACTTTCGTGCCTTATAATATAAATTTTCAATTTTCAAGCTTAAGCATGGAATTCACCATGTCTTGGAATTTGATCATTTTCCATGCCTCCAAGCACCCCTCAATTTGGCGCTTTCCATTAGTCTAGGGCGCCATTTCCATGTGCAGAGGAATTCACACTTTGTTTGGAATCTTCCATCACTTCCTTGTTTTGGCGCCTTTACCATGTCTTGGGCAGAATTTCACTGTGGAGGAGGGATTTCATCAAATGCTGAATCCTCCATGACCCCTCCATTTTGGCGCCCTGCTGAGTGCTTGGGTGGAATTTCACAGTGGAGGAGGAATTTCATCAAATGCTGAATCCTCCATGACCCCTCCATTTTGGTGCCCTGTTGAGTGTTTGGGCGGAATTTCACTGTGGAGGAGGAATTTCATCAAATGCTGAATCCTCCATAACCCCTCCATTTTGGCGCCCTGCTGGGTGTTTGGGCGGAATTTCACTGTGGACGAGGAATGTCATCAAATGTTGAATCCTCCACGACCCCTCCATTTTGACGCCCTGCTGAATGCTTGGGCGGATTTTGGCCATGAAGGAGGAATTTGATGTTTTCTACCAATTCAGGACATGTATATATATGAAATATAACATTTAAGTATAAGTTTTTCATTTCTTATACTTCAAGTTATATTTCATATGTATTGTTAGGATTTTTGAGAGTGGTTTCAGGTCCCTAGGAATCATAACGCAAATTCTGGATTTTGGAAGATCTTTCAAATTTTCAAGCAGTCAAATTTCAGGGCATTTTCGGATCAGGATGACATTGGTGGATTGATGTGAATTTCCAGATTTGGATGATTTTGCATGCTTTCCTCTTCTGGAATAGGAGTTCCAAACTTAACCATTTTTTGATCCAACTTGTCTGCCTTCTGACTCTTCCGGATTTAGAAATGATCTTTAGGAGTGTTCAGTCTTCAGTGTCTTCAGGGATGTTTAGTTTTCAGTGTTTTCCTATGAGGAACTTGCCAAAAATAGATTCTCCCAAATAGTAAGTGTTTCAAAATGTCAAGGTTTGGGCAAAATAGGTTAGGAAGCACTTACGAAAAATATAAACTTACCAAAAATAGAAATTACTAAAAATAGTAAGTTTGATTTTTGGCAAAATTAGACCAATCCGGGAGGCAGTGAAACTTACTAAAAATAGTAAGTGCTCAGAATTTGCTCAAATTTTACTGGGAGGTTCCTTGAAGGGTTCCGATTCCATTTCTAAGTTCAGTTTTTCCAAAACCCTAAAAGAAACCCCTAAAATCTAGGACTGAAGGCAGAAACCCTAAAATCAACAAAACAGGCCCTAGACTTCATCAAATTCACCCAAACGAAAAAGACTTAACCAATATGACCCCCAAACACTCGCAAACTTAGAGAGAGACTGACGAGACTGCTGCGAAAAGACCCAAAAAGAAAAGCCAAAAGACCGGAAGGGCCTAAAAAGTAGGGTGTCTTCATTTGCAATGGGGTGATGTGTGAAAACGTCACAACATCTAGCTCCCACCTGAATAAATGTTCCCGAACATTTCAAAGACAAAATCCAATCCACGACTGAAGTGTTGAAAAACACTTTAGGGTAAAACGCAGATCAAAGCACGTTCACCTGATTATTTATAACTTTTTTCAACACTTATTATGTCATCAATAATATTGTTGCTTCATTTGATTGATTCTTTATATTTACATGTGCTCTCAGGGGCAGATATTATTTTTTCTTTGCAAAAGCTTGTAACAATGTCCTTCATCATTGTTGGTTATGGAGTTTTTGAAAGCACATCGAAACAAAATTTGTATTTTTCCAGTGTTGCATTTGTTGACAAGGTGGCATTTTCCCTGTTTTGCTAGTGGAGCTGGCACAAGTCAATTATTAGAGCAGGCAGGGTTGTTTTGGCCACTTTTGATGATGGTATCATCCTTATTTCAAGCTGGTGCGTCAATTCTGAAGGTGATAATGTCCTTTAATTGTTTGTGTTAAATTTGTGAGGAATGATGGAAAACAGTATAACTTTTTATTTTTCCTGCAGGAATCCGTTTTCATCGATTCAGCCAAACATCTAAAGGTATGTTTGGTGGTCTCTTAGTAACATATACATCTTAGCATCACCATGCTTTGTTCTTTGAGATATTTGTTGAGCATACAACATAGAAGTTCTGTTAAAAAGAATTGCTGCATTCTATTTCATTCTCATTTGATATACATCATCATGGTATAATCTTTTTGCATGCAGATATTAGAATCATGGCATGTCCATAATTGTGTTCAAACTTACTCAAAAAGTCATACAATATCTCTGGTTGGATAATAATAGTCTTTCTTATGCAGGCAGAATCAATTGATATTTTTGTTGTAAATTCATTTGGATCAGGCTTCCAGGTAGGGACTATTGATTATAGATTTACGTTTATGTTTAGCTTTAAAATAATCTGTATGCAGCTGATTTCTCTAAATGATGGTAGCATAGAATGCATGACATAATTGCAGATTGCTTAGAATATGATAAAAAAAAATTGCAATCCTGGTATGTTTTCTTGGTTCTTTGTAAAGCTAGTCTCCATAGATTAGAAGTTCTCAAAAATAAGAGTTGCAATTCTTCTGAACTATATGTTAATTATTGCAGGCTTTATTTGTATTCTTACTACTACCCTTTCTCTCGAAGTTGAAAGGAATTCCATTTAGTCAGCTGCCAAGCTACTTAAAAGACGGAGCAGCTTGCTTTGTAAATATGGGGTCCATCTCTAAGAGTGAGTCATTCATCTTTTTAACTTTTTGTTCCAACTTATTTAGTTATTAAGATGCAACTCATAGTTTCTAATAGTTTCAAACTACAAGATTACAGAAAAAATCAAGTTAACACAGTACGTTATTATTGTTTTTGTTGAATCCTTATGTTTCTTTGATACATAAACAGAATATACAAAACAACCATTTATATTATCAAACACCTATTTTGTTTTTATTTGGCTATTTGCAATTAAAATATTATCTAAGTTGCTGAGTTGGAATTGGGTATGGGTATGTGGGCGCGCACTGGCGCAGTATGCTGGTATGGCATTTTTTGGGGGTTACAAGTATGATTTGGATACATCTGTACAAAAATCATAAATATATACATAATTTAATCTAAAAATAGAAATTTAGCTCATTAATATATATTATTAACTTAAAAATATTATACAAGATCTAAAATATTGTATTAATTTATTAAATTATAAATATTGAAATTAAAATTATTAAAATTCAATAATATTTATGTCCCAAACCTCTTCATTTCGTTATGCTAATTATCCATGGTATATGACTGTTAGCTATGCTTTATACGCTAGGGTTCCATAATGAATAAAACAAGGATAAATATGGTCAGATGAATAAAATGGCTATCTGTTATATAATGTTGGTGGCACGTAGAGTTGTGATTGCCATTCTCATTGCTGTTAAAATATGTAGCTATTGTGTGGCTAAACAGCCTGCTGAAGTTGGGATTTTCCCTGGTGAAGGAGAGGAATAGTCATAAACTGCCTAAAATGGAAAACCACTTTTGTTTACAAGGTACATTCACCCATACGATACCAAAGCACAATCACGGCTTTGCAAGTCTCAAGCAAATCCATGATTAGAGTGCTGTTCTGTGTAATGTTCCCTTTTGAGATTTACCATAATTTAGACCTGAGGCGACAATTCCAATTAAGGTGAGAATTGTAATACATTTATAAAATATAATATTATACATCCTGAAGATATTTCATTATAATATTTATTTTAAAATTCTAAGACTATTTTGGAAGATAGAACTTATCTTCAATGCGATCAACTTTCCTCTTTGAGCTGCTCTACAAATCTGGTATAGGTCTGCAACAATACTTAAATTTGTTATACTCGCGTCATAAATCTGCCATAGTTCCCCTTCCAAAATCTGCTATGAACTTCTCACATTCTTCTCGATAAATCTGAAATAATTCTCACACAAGTCTGCTATAAAGAGATTACAATCTCTTTAATATGAGCTCCTTGAATCAATTCTAGTACTGATCACAAGTCTGCAACACTGTAAATCTGCTACTTCTTATTATCTGATTACGACTTCTTCATGATGAGATCATAATCACTTCTGCAATCAACCCTTTATCTTCTTCTCGTCGAGTCTGAAAATGATTTTCATACAATTCCTTTCTCCAATATGGTGTATGTATCTATTTGTTCTTCTTTGATTCACACATCCTCCCTTGGATGCTTTGATTCCTTTCCTTTATATCTCTCAATGTAAGGGAGAGGTCACACCTCTTCATCATGTATGCTCTTTGGCAAGAGACACACCCTTTGAAAGAGTGCAACTCTTTGTAATGTCCCTACTTTGAAATATAATTTAATAATAAATTAAAATACAAAAGAATAAATATAAAAATTAAAATTAAAATATAAAAGAAAATAATTATATATAATTAATATTTGATTAAAGTTAATGAAAGGTCAAAAGGCATGAAATGATAAGTTGCGACTCCCTCAAACGTGAGATATAAAAGGGAGAAGAGAAACTCATTTGAGGGGGGGAGAATTTGAAAAATGAGAAGTGCAGATCTGATTATGAAAGGTTGTGTCCCTTTCAAAGGGCAGAAATAATGAAGAGTTGCACTCTTTCAAAACTTGCTAATGGTGAAAGGGCGTGTCTCTTGCCGAAGGGCAAGCATGATGAAGAGGTGTGACCTCTCCCTCACATTGAGAGATATAAAGAAAAGGAATCAAAACATCCAATCACATCACCATGGATTGATAAGATCAGAACTGTTATTAAGTTACAGACAGTAACATCTTTGTTCTTGATGTTATGCATGAGGATGAGCTGAGTATGTATGCTTAATATATGAAACCTAATAATGTTCTTATGCATAATTAATAGTAATATTAATATGGACTGCAATATGTATGACAATCATACTTAATTTCATATATATTCATAATACATAAGAAATTAGTATACTTATAGTTAAATCATGTTATTACTGTCAGTATTTAAGAAGATGGGAATAAGATGTTCCAAAGAGGAGCAGCCTAAATCCAAGCAATAGGTTAAGTCCCAAGATAGGTAAGGGCTTGGATCTGTAAACTTTGAGGGAACCTATTGCATTTGGTCTCTAAGTGCTTTGGTAACATACATAGACCCTTCTCCCTTAAAACCGAAGTAGTAGCAGGGTCTGATATCTATATTGAAAACTATGAATAATGAAATTAATCATCTAATTAGGAAATAAATAAGAACTTGTTAATAACTAATTGAAGAATATCAATCAATTTTAGTTTATTGAAATAGATCAAGTAGGAGACATTACACTCTTCATTATTTCTGCCCTTTGAAAGGGACACAACCTTTCACAATCAGATCTGCACTTATTTAAATCAGATCTGCACTTCTGATTCCCCAAATTTTCCCCTCTCGAATGGGGTTCTCTTCTTCCTTTTATATCTTGTGTGAGTGAGTCACAACTTTTCATTCCATGTCTTTTGACCATTCACTAAATTAAAATTTAATTATATTTAATTATATTCTTTTACATTTTAATTTTATTTTAATTTTTTATTCTTTTGAATTTTAATTTTGTTATTATTATTTATCATTAAATTCTATTCCAAAGTGGGGACATTACATTCTCACTGCTGTTAACATTGTGACAGCTGCTCTCTATTGGGAGAATTGTGAGTGAAAAGTGAGAAAACATCTGCCTCCTGCCTAGAATTTCTCTTGCTCCTGGAATTGTCATTGAAACATCATGAACGTGCCATGTCCATCCTGAAATTACTTGGTTATATGTTATATTATCAGATTTCCACAATCCATGCTAATGAAATTTAGTTGCTTCTGGACTTGATTGTGTGACTTTTTAACGTTTCGGATCACACTCTGTGATCCATCATTAGAATGTTTAGAGAATGCCACGAGGACATATTGTGCCATTCTGTAAACATCCTAATCATGGATCACAGAGTGTGATCCGAAACGTTAAAAAGTCACACAATCAAATCCAGAAGCAACTAAATTTCATTGGTTATATGTGTTGACAATTCCTCATGATTCCAACACCAAAAAAATTGGACCCTGCCCGATTCCACAGTTGATTCATACTTAAATGCGATTCCAGGAGAAGGACACTCAAGAAGCATAGGTTTTCTGTCTATTCAGTAACATAAAGATTATACCATAGGCCTAAAGATTTGGTATTGAGAGCAAAAGTAATCTTCTTGTGTGTATTGTCTTTTGTCATCGAGATGTTTTCTTTCTCAAAAATGGCATTATTTGGAATATTGGGATAGACACAAAATTATCTTTTCATGGTTACCTATGAAGGAGCTTGCAAGTCCTTGCAATTTGTCCTTGTTGATTTGAAGGATCAATGTCCATGCAATGTTGAATGGCCATGAAACCAAAATGCCCCTTCAAAATCTGTTTTATGACTAGAATCAACATGCTTGTGTGAAATGTGTTCTATATTTTCACACTCGATATAACTACTTTTCGAAGATCTCACTACTCTATAACAGAAAGAGACGACAGCTGACTAGAAATGTTTCAAAACATTTTAACTTATCAAACAATGTTTTTTTAAAGCTAAAACAATGAGATGGTTTATAAAATTGAGACTATCAAAAGACATGAATGCTGAAATTAAAAACAGATTTTAGTAGACACGATAGCAAATGAGGAACCTCTTGCCAAAATGAGGAGCTCACTGTCCAAGATGCTTGTGCATGAAGTTTTCGAGTGGCAATATTTGATGAGGTATGAGAGTGAGCCAAGGTGGGGATTGAGCTAAGGGAGATAAGTGATTTTTTGTGTGCATCATTTTGTAACATTTAGTAGAGAAAATGGGATCTACCAACCGCATGGGCATCCACAGTGTGCACTAGTGTTTGTTAGTTGTGCTAGGGTCCAACCCTTGCACCAAGGTCCTAAGGACATTCCAACATCAAGTAGATGTGTAGTTGTCTAGGTGTGCTAGTGTCATACAAGTAGGATTTTTTGTGAAAATTTTAGAATAGATTATTGACATAGTTGATGTAGAAGTGAAAGTTTTAATGTAGAAATAGAGTTGTGATGTAGATCATTGTTTGAATGCTGCAAATATCACCAAAGATGTGTGAGAGGCCAAGGAATGGGATCTCTCTTTTGTAAGGTTGAGAAGTAGGGTTGAGAAGTAGACTTTTCACAAGCAGGGGTTATGCATCTATGGCACGTGGACCTCTACTAGGTATAACACATGCCTAGGATGCCATATAGTGATAAGCTGCCCATGGAACAATGGAGAGATAGGGATGTTGATGCATCGATATTTTTTATTCCCATATGTGAGATGACTATGACCTTAGAGGATGTATATCAAATCCTACACCTGCTAGCTCAGGGTCGACATGTGGTGGTTGTAAAGTAGAGGTTAGTAGATTATGCATGGACATCACAACCATATACTCTCAGTTGAGTCATCCTGTAGTATTGTAAAATGATGCTTCAGTAGCTTGAATGTTTTAGACCTAACTCTTCCAATTGTTTTTCCAAGGACTGAATCTCTCTTTAAACCTCATCAACAACAAACTTAGTATGTAAACCCTTCAGCTTGTCCTTGGTCACAAACTTTCAGCTATTTCTCAGATAAATGTGCCTTGGCATTTGCATAGTGGTGCTAAAAAATCAAATTGAAACTTTGATACTGCTTGCTATGTTTCAAGAAGAACCATGGAAAAGCTATTTGCAGAAATAGAAGATTTCAATGCAAATAAGTGCTCTCCTAGGATGGATTCACACATTCAGATCCGATTATAAACACAAAGAAGCTAATGGTGACTTTCTAGATCAGATTTATTTCAAAATCAGAATTAGATGCAAAGATTTGGACTTTTCCAAGGTAGAAGAAAACCATAAGACACTGAAGGGAACTCCAAAAGACATTAAGTAATCATTACTTAAAACACATACATCTTTTTAACTAATATACAGACCATGGGCCTCAGGGTAAAATAAGTCATAACACTAAGCACTATGATCGACGAGGTACCTAACAGAAAATTGTTGAAGGTAGCATTGGTGTCCCATTTTGGAATCCACTTTTCTCGTGATTGTTGTCTCTAATAGTGTTTCACTCTATTGTGCCATTTTCAAATTGACATTGGTTCCTGTTGTTTAAGCAAACTAACATTAGTGAGTCTTTGATTAGGAATTTATTTTTGTACTGTATTTGGTCAAGCTGGCCTTGCATTTGTTTAGTTTGGGTGGAGATGTTGCCAACTTCTTCCTTTTTTAGTCAATTTTCTGTCTCATGTGTTCTATAATTTTTGCAAATTTGTACATGGCATGTCCTATTATCTAGTTTCTTGTTCCCAAACAGCATGTGCTTGGAAATTAGGATGCATTAGCCACACTCTTTCAACCTGGAATTGGGAATTGGTCTCACTGTTTTAGAGCTCGCAATCAATGTTTAGCATTATGGGCCAATGGTCCAATAGTGTTCAATCCATAGCTTGTGCGTGTATAGCCTCAGTGGATGCAAATCACTAGCTAGAGAAGAGTATTCTATATAGCCTTTTCTTGTATATGCTAGATTCCTTGTCTATGATCTGTCCAAATGTATAAACCTTTTTTGAATGCATATCCATAGTTTTTGTATCAGTATTCAAGCTCATTAATGCATCTATAATGTGGGGATTGCGTTCTTTTCTATCCTTTTGTTTCTCTGGAGCCTTTATAGTGTTGAAATCTCTCATAAGAATGAGAAGGTTGTGGATTCCTGCAACTCTTATCGTAGACAAGCTACTTGTCATGGTTCTTT
The DNA here is from genome assembly GCF_030272615.1 of Cryptomeria japonica. Lineage (NCBI taxonomy): Eukaryota > Viridiplantae > Streptophyta > Pinopsida > Cupressales > Cupressaceae > Cryptomeria > Cryptomeria japonica. Next base: position 872,612,992 of record NC_081409.1, on the reverse strand, counting down.
CTTATAGGATGTCCATGTCTATCTGACTTTCCTTCAGAATGCTTCTTAGTAGATGATGTTTGTTGGGCATCCCTATACCCCTAATGTTTCAGGAAAACATTCCTCATTATCTGGGGAAAACATTGGTGGTGTGCTCCTTCACAATCTCTTCCAGATTTGGGAGTAAGTTTTCAGATTTTCAGGATGTTTTTTCAAGGATTTCACTTGTAGCTGCTGTTTCAGGGTTCTATTTTGTGGTCAGTTTCCCTCTTCACTGCTTATTATTCCCTGGACCTTTATTTTCCTAAATTTTAACATTTCTAGGCATCAGATTTGTCCTTTGCTGACTGTGGAGATGTACATGCCAACTCTTGTGAGTAGTTTATATGGAGTTAGCAACAAAATTAATGTTGACGAGCAATTGGGATTCTGCTGTTTATGACTTTTAATACTGCTGATATGTGTTTCGATCCGTTGCGATGTCCTCAAAGATTTTGTCAGTAGCGCATCAAACGAGTTTGATACTATGATCTGGATCGACTGTGTTATAGACTCTTTTCCCTTTTTATCATGTGCCTTCATAATTTATTTTCAGGTTTGTTCTGCCAATACCTTTGCTGTTGGTTCTACTAAGGTGATTGCGCTTGTTATCCAGATCCTTTTGTTTATTTACTTGGTTTATATAAGGGTGATTGAGCAACAAAATTAATGGGCACAATCTATTGTGATTCTGTAATAGACTGCCAAAATGTGTTTTGATATGTTGCCATGTCCTTTAAAGACTTTGTCAGTAGTGCATCAAATGAGTTTGATACTATGATCTGGATTAACTGTGCTATAGACTCTTTTCCTTTCATAACATATGCCTTTTAGAATTTATTATCAGGTTTTTTCTGCCTTTATCTTTGCTGTTGGTTCTGTTAGAAGTTGTCATTGATGTCACAAGTGAAGTTGAAGTCATTAATGTGAAAGGAACTTGTTGATAGAAATGTTGTGATTGATGTCAAAGGCATATAGATGATCACCAATAATTGTCATTGATGTCAAAGGTTTATGAACACAATTGATAATGGCACTAATTGCAGTCCAAAGGCTAATCCAAATCAGTTTTAGATCTCATTCAAGGCAAGTTTATTAATGTCATATTGGCATGCCATTTAATGTATGCAAGATGGCCGACCACCTTTTGTTTTGCATATAATCACCCAAGTTAAATAATATAATTGACCAAGTTACTAAAGTGATATGAAGTTAGAGTAATCTAATTAATGGAGCGGCTGTTAACTGCAAAATGCAGTAAATATAATCGCTCAAGTTACTTCAGCGATATGAAGGAGTAGTAATCTAATTAATGGAGTAGCTGTTAACTTTAAAGGCAGTGACAAGTGTGGAAAGTCAAGAACTCTGAGGGAGGTCTGGTAGAGGGAGTAGGATGTCTTCAAAATCCAAAATAGAGCACTCCTGCTCAAGATGATAGCAGGAAGGGAGATGTTAGTAATGGGACCTCTGATCCTAAATTTTCTTGTTCCCTAAGAGGTGGTGAGAACTCGGAGGGAAGGCACCATGGTAAGTGTTGATGTGTGTTTTATGCACATAACATTTCAGAATAAAATACCAGAGTAATTTACCCTCTCTTGAACAAAATCACCTCAGATGCTAAGGGTAAGATCAACTAAAATGATTCCAAGGTTTCTACATGTCAGGTCTTGATGAGTGGGTAACTCAATAGTCGATGTGAATTGTTGTGTTCACTTGGGGACTTACACAAATGTTAGGATTATCTTCTTTGATCATGAAACATACGGAATAGGTATGCTGACAACTTAAGATTTAGCAATGTAGTTTTGGACTTAATTCTTACTAAAAAACTGGGCAAAACAAATAGGGTTCAAGAAATCTATTCTAAGCCTAAGAATGTAGGAAATGATGAACAAGTTTAGTGGAATCAAACTAGGCAAGGTCTCACAAACAGGTATTGACACAAGCTTAGTGCAATCGTCTAAGGTATACTCAAGGATTTTCGGACTATCACCATCAAACGTTGACACCATCCAAGTTGATGCTTGTCAAGGGACACATAATAGTTGAAGTTAAGCTTACTCAAATTTCCAGTCGACCACACAAGGCACACTTACCAGTGGCAAGAGGCTAGTGGTATGGATTAAGATTTCCACACAAATATATTCAACAAATCTTTCACTCAATGTAACAAACATGAAAACAAATTTTAATCTAACTTGGAGGAATTGAGAGCCATGAATGCAAAGACAATATTTGAAGAGCAAAATCACCAATAATTGAACAATGATTTAGATTCAAATAGCTCCAGCATATACCAACAATTCTACAAAAACTCTCCCCAACAAAGAGACCAAATCATCTATTAGATTCTTCTTCATAGAGTCCAACTGACAAAAATACGTAAGTTTCATCTTGTCTCTTAATTTGGCTAAGTGTAAACCACTAGCATCACTAACATCAACACCCAATAACTCCTCAATTGAGGCAAGGATCTCTAACTGAATGCCCTAAATCAATCCTTCCATCTCTGTACAACTCAACTGGGCGTTCTCATAAGTTGATTTCTTCATGGCCAATGAACAATACCAACCATGGAAATTGTACCTGTCTCCACTGTGCACAATGCTCTCGCTGATCAACGTGGACTTGGGAATCTTCTTCAAAGTTTTGAGGCGTGGAATAGTCTTCTCCTGAATAGGCTGGAATTCTTCCCAAACTCCCTCCAATTACTGGATTCTAAACATGAGACTTGTTGTCCTATCATATGCTTGGACAAACTGAGTAAGGAAATCATCCGCTTGTTTTCTTGCACTCTCAATCCACTTCTCCACCTCCGAGAGCGTATCTCTCGCTGCCTCATAGTGTGAATGTAGTCCATAATCAACCGCAATAGGGGAAATAAGGGTGGGATTCTCACGCCTTATCCCCGCAATATACTCTCTAAGTTTGATATTATCTTCTCTGTACTTCTCCTTCTCCTTCTCCTCAATTTCTCTATCTAACCTTGCGCTGATCGCCTTGAGGTTATCACCAACCTCCTGAAACTCTTGCTCTCTTGTAGTACAGCCAAGGGCAACTAGTAATCTGGAAATCCATAGGAGTAGCAATGTCCACTGTCACACCTCCAATAGGAACAACCACTTGCGCAATCCGTATTCCCGTCTCATCTCTAGCTATTTGCGACAAAATCTCAGTTCTCTTGGGTTCCTTCTCCTTATTGCTCCTAGCTAGGTAGTCATCAATGTTATCAATAGGCTGTACCTCTATCATTTTTTTACCTTTTTCCATACTTTTCATCAACCAATTTGGAATAATGGATATCTCCATACCATCATCGAAACACATATCTCGATCAAGTCCTCTCAATGCCAAGATAACATCATCATCATCATCATCATCATCATCATCATCAGGATTACTCTTGGTCAAATCATATATCTCATTCCTCAAACTAACCTCCAAGAGGACAGTAGGGGATCCCGATTGATCATCATTCTCATTTGGTGGAGTAGATGTCGCTGTGGCATGTAACTCTTGAATATTCTCTGGTAGTATCATTGTGTTGGAACATTGTTGGGTCTCCTTATTCTGTTCTGTTATTTCAATTTCCTTAATTGATGAGATACTGAGAGGGGGTGAAGGAATGATAGTCTTTTGTTTCTTCCTTGACCTCCTCAATCTTCTTCCCTCTGGCCTTGACTCCTCTTGGCTTGTTTTTCCTTCTCTTGGGAGCTTGACTCTCTTCATCTGCATGAATCCGACATCACTGATAGTCCTCCGATCATCTTCGGAAGTAGATTCTTTCGGCTTCATCTTTTCATAAGTGAAGGAAACACCCATATTAACTAACTTATTCATCTGAATATCTACCCATGTACGGGAGAAAATCAAGACCTCTCTCATCAATACATTCAGACCAACCTCTTCTGATTCTGACCAATTAGGCAATAAGATTGCCTTCTTCATTTCATTTTCATACTGTGGATGCTTATGATCCCTGTCATCTAACACCTGATCAGGAATGAGAAAAAGTCCACACTTCCTCATGAATTCCACTGACATTCTGGACCACATTCGTCTCTTCACTGCCTACTTGTCCATCAGGTTGGCCCAATAATCTTCTATGTCTACCTTGTGGATGAACTTCTCTCCCCTGGTCCTTCCAACTTTCTTATCTGGATCAAATCTTTCTCTTTTCTTGAAGGTTGCAAATCGATAGAATGCAAGCTCCTCACTCGCAGTGCTGGCGGCTAAAGTAGACTGGCAAACCTCCAACGTCTTCCCAACTGAAATAGGGAATGTCATGCCTATCCTATGCTTCTCTCTATGAATGGAATCAAACTCTAGAAGTTGTCTCATCACTTCCAACAAGATCATTATGTCGGAAGGATACCTAGGAAGCCTGTAGGGTTTGGATTGAAACCCATGAATCCTAAGGTACGTGAAAGTGGGAAACTGAATATACCACGATCCATATTTCTCTATTAACTCTGTTGCCTCCTTGGACAACCTCCTGTGGATTCCGCCTTGCAGCATCCGCGTGATGTACATTGTGAATACGTCATTCACTCTCTTATAGTCTTCAATTCTATACATGTTCAGCTGGGGATAGCACTCATGACTCCTGAATTGTCCTTGCCCATTCCCGACTTCACCTCTGCATATCAATCCTTTGTATGTAATAAATCGTGCAAGCAGGTATACCAAGTAGGAAGTCATGGCGAATGACGTGGACCACTCTACATTCCTCAGTTGAAAGTCCAGATTGTCACTTATGATTCTAGACCAGTTTATCAATGTCCCTCTAAGACAATCTTGGATGAAGTAGAAATCCATCCATCGTATATTGCACCTTGCGGCATCCATATCACTCTGTTAAGCAAGAATACTAAGTCACTATATTCCTCTTTGAAGTCTGTGCACATGAGTGTCTTGGGAGCCTTGGAATGATGAAGCCTAGGCTTGATCATCCGCTCTTTGTTTATTATATTCTTACACGCATCCATCTTCTTCGTGTACCGCTCTTCATATTCATCCTTAGTTGCATTCTTTCATATCTGTTCCATGTGGGATTCCAAACACTTCAGCAATCGCATCCTCAGCAAGGTAGGCAATGACAACGCCTTTAGGAGTCTTGATCATTTGTGAGCGAGGATCATAACATCGTGCACACTTCAAGATAAGCTCACTGTATTGTATGGACTGTGGAAATCCAACAGCTTGAAAAATACCACTCGTCATAATGTTTACATATGCTGGGGAAGGAATCTGATTTTCGACTCCGAACATCTGCTGTCGCATCAGGTTCAGGCTCAAGAAATGCATGTTTGTATCTGTAATCTGCTTCCATCTGGATGACATCTTGGATTCTGGATAGGATAGAATCCAGTCTCCAGTATCTTCTATTGTTCTCTTCTTTCCTTAAATCCGGACTTCAACATCGCACCTGTACGAAGCTTGAAGTTAGAACTTAGGAAAAATATAATATTCTTAATAGAATTCCCAACTTCTTAATGATTTAGGCTAATTAGGGTATGAAGTCAGGAAATCCACACTCTAGGTAGATCTTAACAATTAAATACAAAATGTGACAAGATTAGGGTATGAAACCCTCATGAAATTAACACCTCCTTATACTTAGAAATTTTGTGCAAATCATAGTGCAAAGGAGTATTCCGGATCAAGAGTGACTAGGGAAAAGTGTGAAAGGTTGTGTTTTCACAAAAAATTATGTCTGAAGACACCTTTCGCAGTCAACAATGGAGGTCACAAATCCGAAGACAACCTGCAACTAATAAATTAACCTCTCAAAACAATTTGCAGTCATTCAAAAATATGCACAAACTTGATAAAAATCAGCCTTGATGACGAAAACAATCAAACTCGGGAGCATAGGTATGGCTGGTAAAAGATAAGTTTCTGAGGACAAGCAGCCAATAACATAGTTGCAGACCTGAGACCACCCTCCCATAGTCTGAAAATGATCCCAAAATGCCTCCAAAATTTCTCCAAATGCAAATCGCTATATTTGTGGTTGGCTGGGCAATAAAAGTTAGGTCTGAAAATTGATGATTAGCCAACAATGGAGGTTGAACTAGCTGAAGCAATAGTGTCAGAATTCAGATCTGCAGTAACCTCAGCAAGTAGGAACAATGGCAGCCACCAAGTGTGAAGGGATCCACCAAAATATGGCACCAAACCAAAATTGAAATTTTGCAGCTATGGCGTCACCTCACACAAGTCTGAAAATGTCGTCAATGGCCTTCAAATCTGCCAACTTAGGTCTGCGCACAGCAAGCAAGAATGGCGGCATCAACAAAAATCGTCCAAGTTGGAGGTAGAAGCTCCAAACACAAAAATCGCCCTTGCACAAAATCGCTATCTTCACCAAAAATCGTGGCACTTAATCAACAATGGCAGCCACCAATCATGTCGCCTAGCTGGAAAATGGAATGGCAATGGGAAAAAATGGCAGCAAGAAGAGTCTTCAATCAATCACTTTACTTGAACACTTGCTTCAAAATCGCCAACTATGGAGAAAATCGCCCTTTGCACAAACACACTTGGCAAACTCAAATAATAAAATAATGCTGGACTCTTCTCTTTAATCTTGCTTTCATCATCAACTTCACCACACAAGCAATGTGGGATAAAACACTTGCTCTTATACTTGCTTGGGTAAAACTGATTTGCTTGTAGAAGGTTGAAAACATTAAATGCTTATTGCAAATCATTTATTAATTGTTTTTCATCTTTTAAATAATCGCCTTTTATTAAAAAACAATTAAATGGGGCTCATTTATTAAAATATTTCAATTTAAATAAAAAATGGCCCAATTGGGGAAAATCGATCCTAGTAAGGATACAAAAATCACTTTAAAAATCATCAAATATCCACTTAGGGGAAAATCGATCCTAGTCTGGATGAAAATCCGGACTCAAAATTATCAAACGTACATAAAAATGGGGCTAGGGGAAAATCGATATAAGTGTGGAATGAAAAATTCCACTTAAAATTAAGTCATCACACAAAAATACCCCTTTGGTGGAAAAACGACCTCAGTTTGGATAAAAATCCAGACTCAAAATCATCAAAAATACTCTCAGTGGAAAATCGACGAGTCTGGATGAAAAGCCGGACAAAAATCCTCAAAAATTTGTCACAAAAGACTTGGTGGAAAATCGACCCAGGTGTGGAATGAATGCAAACGTCATCCGCAACCTATCCATACCTCCCTGGTGGAAAAACGTGGGTGGTCAGGATAAATCCTGACGCAGTCAAATTTTATTGCTTCTAGGAGAAAAACGACCCTAGTATGGATTCACAGTGGTGAAAAAATGGAGCAAGTATGGATTTAAGGGGAAATCCATGTCCAGTCCAGATTCTGAGAGGGAAAAACCATGGGTAGTTAGGAATACGAGGGGAAAAACACCTCTAGTATGAAATTTTGACCTTTTAACCCTTAGAATATGGATTTTCATCCGGAAAATGATGATTTTTCCACTCAGAATCACTTAGAAACTTCAAACTTCAATAAAACTCATCTGGACTTAAGAAAATTTATCAAAATTGGAGCATGACACAAGGAAATCTATCGGGACAAAGTGCGAAATCAATTTGAATAATTCTCTAGGAGCGAGAAAACAACTCCAAAAGGTCTGAAAACACCTTAGCACTTAAAATCATCGATGAGGACATTTAAAACACGTTAACGCTCTAAAAGGGTCAACACTTAGACAAACTAGGATCATTTAGAAATCTCAATTTTCACGTGCTTGATCCTATAACCTCAAAACCCTAAACGACACTAGGCATGTTGCCCACTAAGCAGCCAAAACCCTAACCTAACAACGCAGAAAAAAGGAAAAGAGGGGGGTCCCCATTAGCAATGGGGTGATGTGTGAAAAGGTCACAACAGGAAGGTTGATGGTAACAATGGCTCTGTGGAGATAAATGTAGAATCCCAAGGGGATCGTATAAACAATGGTGAGCAGGAAAAGTCTAATACCAAAGAGAGTGGCCAAATCTCTGGACATGAAGAAGTATTGAATAGGTGTTCTGGAGTTGATGGTGCTTCTCCCACATCTCAAGATTCCCCTAAGATTGTTAAATCCACTCTCCCTTTATCTTCAGTGTGCTGCACCTCTAAGGTGGTCAAATCCACTTTCCAAAATCCAGATGATAATGTTTAGTGCAAAAGTGTTCACCCAAATATTTTTGCTGTCCTGGATCAGAATGTGGATGGTGGCTATCTAGATCTCAGCCCTGAAAGTCGATGTAGAGAGGGAATTGGATGATGGAATAGAAGATATGGACACAAACATGGATGAGGAAAGCTCAGTTGCTAGGGTGGAAAACAAGAAAGGGAAAAAATCGAATACTTCAACGAGGGTTTCCACCAGGAATAGGTCAAAAGAAGATCGCGGAGTCACAAAGAGCTCTGGTAGAAAGTCAATTAAATGGCACAGGGAGCAAGAATGTCTTCAGGATATTGCTGATGGGTTTCATAGAATGATCCCAGAGATTTGCTTAAACAGTACCCTAGGTAAGATATGAAATTCATGTCATGGAATATTAGAGGGCTCAACAACTCTCACAAACAAGATATTTTGCACAATTTTGTTAGGGACCACAAACCTGACATTTTGTTAATTCAGGAAACTAAGATGCCTAAAGATAGGGTTGAAAAGATAAAGGTTTATAAAAGTTGTGGTGTTCAAGGTAATAGCTCAGAGTGTGCCTCTGGTGGCATTGTTACTTTTTGGAATCCTCACCATATTCTTGGAACACCTATTTGGGAAGATGCTAACCATGTTGCCACTAGATTCAGGCATATCAGAGATGATTTTAGCTGGATTATTTCCAACATTTATGGCCCTAATAACAAAGTAGCCAAAAGAAGATTTTGGAATAACTTTGTGTCCTTCAGGTTGAAATTCCTAGATTATAATTGGATCATTATTGGGGATTTCAATACTCCTTTACTAGAGATGGAGAAGTTTGGTGGATCTCAAATACAGGTAGATAGCAAAATGGACTTGAGGGACTTCCTAAATGATCAAGGATTGCATGATGCTGAGCTAAAGGGAGCTAACTACACATGGACTAATAGAAGGGTTGGGACTGATCTAAAGATTGGATTGGGCTTTAGTCTCAAATGAATGGCTTATAGGTTATTTCTATTCCTCGACTGCCCTTTCTAGGATCGGGTTAGATCATTACCCAATCAGCTTTGTGGCGGACACTTTGTCCTGTAAAAGGAACTTTCCTTTGAGATTGAAAGAATGTGGTTCTCTTACCTAAAGCTATATGATTGTATCAAAGAATGGTGGAATATTAGGGTCAGTGGCATTGCTATGTTTCGGGTTGCTAGAAAATTAAGGGAGGTAAAGCCAAATATTAGGAAAAGGAATAAAGAAACTTTTGGGAATATTTTTGCTATGAAATCCACTATCCAGTTTGAATTATAAAGAAAATTCAGGATAAGATACAATAAGAAGTTTATAGAGCGGATTACCTTCCGAGAGAAAATAAAATTCTAACCAAGTATCATGACATCATTTCCAAAGAAGAGGAATTTTGGAAACAGAGATCCAGATCCTTATGGCTTTCCTTTGGGGATAAGAATACTAGATTCTTTCATTTGACTATTGTTAAGCACATGACTTAAATAGAATCCCCCATGTTGTGAAGAATGGAGTCAAGATTGATAGGGAGGATGAGGTGAGAAGGGAGGCAGTCCAGTTTTTTGCTAATCTTTTCTCTGTAGATGATAGACTTGATATGACGGCTCAGCAAAATCTAATTGAATCCATCCCTCAAATCTTGAATGAAGAGCAGAATAAAATTTTGACTGCTATTCCCTCATTAGATGAAGTTAGGAAAGCTGTTTTTTATTTCGAGGGTAACAAGGTTTTTGCTCCGGATGGTTTTCCCATGTTCTTCTTTCAAACTTTCTGGGAAGTAGTGGCTGAGGATGTGGGGAATGCCGTGAAGGAATTTTTTAGGTCAAGAAATATCCTGAAGGAACTTAATGCTGCCTCTATTGTTCTCATCCCCAAATTTCCTGGAGCTGATATGTTTGATAATTTTCGCCCAATCAGCCTTTGCAATTCTTTTTTCAAAATTATTTCTAAAGTTTTGACTTCCAGATTGCTTGTTCTTTCGTTATTAATCTCTCCTCAACATAATGGATTTGTTCTTGGGAGGCAAATCCTTGATTCTATTATTACAGTGCATGAGAACATTCATTCTTTGGAGGTTTTGAAAAGCCAAGGTTTCTTATGAAACTGGATCTCTCTAAAGCTTATGATAGGGTGGATTGGAATTTTTAAATTAAAGTTCTAAGGGCCTTCGGTTTCAAGGACAAAATCCTCCAACTAATATGGTAGTTAATCTCTACTTCCAACACGTCTGCCATTGTTAATGGCTCTCCTTCCCACTTCTTTAAGGTGACTAAAGGATTGAAACAAGGTGACCCCATATCATCTATCCTTTTCACTCTCATGGCCGAAAGTTTGGGCAGATTTATGCAAAAGATGGTTTTAGAAGGAAATTTAAAAGGCCTCAAACCTTCCTCGGATGATTTAGTGTGTTCCCATCAACAATTTGTTGATGACACTATTATTATGGATGGCTCAACTATAGGGGAAGTGAGAACCCTTAAGAAGATCTTAATGCTATATGAAGAAGCTTCAAGGTAGAAAGTGAATAGGGCAAAGAGTTCTTTCTTTCTTTAATACTTTAGAAGCTAGACAGAGAAAGATTGCAGATATATTGGGTTGTGTCGTGGGTTCTCTTCCTTCAATTTATTTGGGCCTCCCACTGTGCGCTAAACCTCTTGATTCCTTTTGGCTCTTGTTAGTTGATATATTCACCAGGAAACTTGTTGGGTGGAAAGGAGCCCTTTTGAGCCAAGATGGGAAAATTCAGCTCCTTATGTCCTCTCTTCAAAATCTTCCAGTTTATGCTCTAAGTTTATTTAAAATCCCCTTGAAGTTTTCTAATATCATTGAGAAGATCCAGAAATGCTTTTTGTGGTCGGGAGTCAAGGAGAGAGAGGATCCCGTTAATTGCTTGGGATGTTGTTTGTAGACCAAAGAAAAGGGTGGCCTTGGTTTAAGAAATATCATAACCTTTAATGAGGCCCTCTTGGCCAAGTAGGTTTGGAGAACCTTTCATGATAAAAGGGAATGGAACTCTATCTGGCACAATAAATACTTAACAGTGTTAGCTCTTTTAAAGAATTTCTTGAGACCTATCTCCCATGTGGATCTACTCTGTGGAACAATGTTCTAAAGGCCGGGGATGTTGTTGCCAAGGGAGTTTGCTGGAATATTGGTGCTGGTAGAAGGATCTTGTTTTGGGAGGATCATTGGATTGGCCAGGAGTCATTATGCAAAAACATTACCTTCTGGCAATTTATGGAAGAATGCAAAGTTAGATTTGGTTAGATTGTAGGAGATTACTGGTTGGATGGTCATTGGGTCAACCTTTCCCAAATCAGTCCTTTGCTCATGCCTCTTCAATTATCTCTTAATGCTATCTATGTGGATTAGTAGAGATCGGAGGATAAAATGGTTTGGACAGCAGCCTCTTCAGGGGTTTTTTCGGTTTCTTCGGCAGCGGCCTCTCTGACCCATTCTATCTCTCCTCCCCCTTTGTGGGCTAAAGCTTCGATGAAGAATCTTATTCCTAAAGTCTATATCTTTGCTTGGATTCTCTTGCAAAACAAACTTCTTACTTTGAATAATTTATGTAAGATGGGCTTCTCCTTTCCTAACAGATGTTATCTTTGTTTAGCTGAGGCTGAATCCGTTTCTCATATCTTCCTCCACTGCCCTTTTGCCCATGATATATGAAGTCGGGTTTTGCAGCTTTGGAATCTTAGTTGAGTTTTTCCTGAAATTATTTTGGACTTTTATTCTCAGTGGAAGCTACCCTCTGCCAATCAAGCCCTTAAGCTACTTTGGTCTTACATATTTCCGCATTTAGTGTGGGGGATTTGGAAAGAACGTAACAACATAATCTTCAGAGAGACAAACCTGCCTGCGGACATTGTTTTTGGTAAAAAATTTAGAGCAATTGGGGAGAACCTTAATAGCCTCAATGCCTCTCCTGTGACCAAGGAGAAGCTAAACTGTCAGGATTATGATTACAAGATGGCCATGACCTGGCAGATCAAAATTGATATTACTAATGCTAAAAGACCTATTAAGAAAGCTATAGATGGAATTTTTTGGAATCACCCTCCTCCGCACTGGGTGAAAATTAATTTTAATGGGGCGGCGAAGGGTAACCCTAGATTGGCTGGGTGTGGGGGAGTGATTAGGGATGAGAATGGCAGTTTTATTTCAGTGGTGACTCTTCCCTTGGGCTGCCAGACCAACCACCTTGCTAAAGCCATAGGGGCCTATCAAGTATTATTCTTGGCTCGTCAACTCAATTTTAAACAAGTATGGATTGAAGGAGATTCGAACAACATTAGTCAATGCCTAAAAGGAAATAATAAACCTTCTTGGACTATTGAATGGTGGATCAATTTATCAAAGGATATTATTGGGTCTTTTGACAAATGTTTCATATCTCATGCCTATCGAGAAACTAACATGGCGGCAGATTTCTTTGCCCACAAAGGGGTCAGGGCCAAAGAAAATTAACATGGTAGAAAGGTGATGAGTTGGATGATGATGTCACCGCCTTGTTCAGGTATGACATAATTCACGGAAGGGGATTTAATATCCCTTCCATTTAATAATTATGATGGCTTTACTTTTGCTCTGTGTCATCATCTCTGAAAGTATGAACACAATGGTGGGCAATCTGGAGAAAGTGTGTCATGACAAGCTGGTGGTGGACCTGGATACTGAGAAAGACAAAGACCAAGAGGAGTCGATTGGGCCGAGCAAGAGAACAACAACAAATCTGAAGAGAGGCAGATAATCCTCTCTGGATTTACAAGAGTTGAAGAAGGTAGTGTGTAATATGAGTTAGCTTGAGGCGGAAGTTGCAGACACTCTCAAGAATTTGGTTTAGTCTTCTTTGTCTATTCCTGGTTGTTGTAGTGCTTTTTGTTGGGCTTTTGCTGTCTTTTTGCTGCCAGTGTCAATGTTTATTCTATGGGTAGCTTATTGGTCTTGTTGTGTAATGCTTATTTCTTCTATGGCTTAGTCTCTTTGTTATAGGGTTTCGGGTCCCTTTAAAACCTGTTTTTACCGTAATCAAAAACTTTAAAGGCAGCGACCATGTTACAACAACGATTAGAATAACAAACTAAAAGAGAAGGTAGCAATTAGTTAACAAAGGAGGTCTCCCTTGAAGATTTGCCTCTCTACATGAAAGGGATGCCTCTCTTCATAAGACCTTGCAATGATATAAATAGAAAATGAATGAGAAATAAAAGATTAAGTTGCAATGAAGATTACTCAAATTTAAGAAGATATAAAATCAGATTGATTTGAAGATAAATAAAAACATTTTTAAATGGGCAATCAACATGCAGGAATTGTTAACAAAAGGTCACGTCTATTCAAAGAGATGTCTCTCTTCATGAAGTGTAATGTCCCCTTCCTAGGTGACAGGCAGTTGAGCAGGGATTGGCCTATCATATGGTTCTCATAGGCTAGTGGAGTGAAGAGGGAATCCATTCAGGAGTCATGGAGCCTTGCAGGGGGCTTTGTAAGTTGATTTAGACGACAATTCCTAGTTTTTAGGAGGGATCCCTTTTTTTTAGGGAATGGCTAAGAGTTGGTCCCAAGGTGTCTGGGAACCATTCTGGATCATTTGAATCCATCTCCTAAATTTTAGGGAGGGTCCTATTTTTTAGGGAGGACTACTAGTTGACTGGTTGATCACCTAGAGGGCCACAGAGCATAGCAGGATCGCTTTTGAGCATTTTCCAAAGGTTTGGAGACAGTTTCCTACTTTCTAAGAGGCTTCCTACTTTTTAGGGGATCATTGCCAGTTAGCCTGCAGGCCTCATGTGGCATCAGTGACCATAGCACTTTAGACGGAATTCCAATCCGAGTCCCGAATCTCATTTTATTAATAAATAAGGAAATATTTTAATATTCCCTAAGTTTGGACTTCATAAAATAATAATAAAGTGATATTATAATCACTCTATGGGGAAATAAGTTATAATAATTCATTGGCCCTCTTACCTAGGTGATTTAGCAAATATTACTATAATAATGAGGGCGCCAAATTAAAATGATGGATGCCCTTTGCGGTTCGATTTTCATAAGGAGGCATAAATAAAATAAAGTTATTTTATTAATTCGAAATTAGGGTTAGAGCTGAAATAAAAAGTGAGTTTGACAATCATTTTGGTATTGAATTGTTTATTTTTTGAGAGAATATCATCTTCTACAGGTTTGCAATGAGTTTGGCAGAGTTCTGGAGTGGAATTGGGGACAAAAACCTCCATTTCTTGGTGATAGGACGAAATCTCTCTCACTTTTCAACATACCGATTTGCCTGGATCTAGTCAAGGAGGGCTAAAATTAGAGTTTTAATGACAGCTACATTAGGTTATCATTTTGAAATTCAGATCGGGGCAGGAATTTGATCATTTTCAATGAAATTTGTGCACATTTGGGGCCAGACGTACTTTCCCAGCTAGGTTGTACCATTCTAACTAGCCTGGGAGATCAAATAAATAAATAGGAGGGTTTTGGAATCAGCTTTTGCTAGAAAATTCATTGTTAGGATTGGATTAAGGCAGATTAGTGGTTATTTCAGAGAATCCATATTTCATTTGAGCTACATGTGCAATTTATTGGGGAAAAGAGGTCAAATTTGGTGTCTTCTCCTGGCAAGGTTTTAGAAATCAGTTTGGATCTGCATAATTCTTCTCCAATTGTTTTTGGTAATTCATTTTAGAGTCAATAAAGTCTTTTGGAGCTAATTCCACACTCTGGGAGCTCCCATATCAACATGTATTGAAGTTTAGTCAAGGAGGCTCAACCAGGCAAGCTCAAGACTCTTGGTATGCAAATTTGCACCTTGAGCAAAATAAATTGTCTTTCCTTCTCAAATTGCACTCCTGTAATAAAAATCAGAGTTTTGATTTTCAATTTTCCAAATTAGTTTAGTTTTCTATTTGAATTGTATCTTTTGTGCAACATTCTAAAAGTCAATAACACACAAGTTATCCTCAAAATCTCTTCAAACCCAAAACATTTACATGTTGGTCAAAGAATTTAATAGAAACCAACCTATTAGGGTGTGCCAATCAGCAGTTGGCATCTTTCATGAAGAGTCATTCATGAAGAGTCACAAGGATATGTAAATATTAAAAGTGATAGTAAAATGGAGAGAAGTGTTGGCAACAACAAAGAAGGAGGGGGGTAAATCAGTTTTCACCGGATTAAACAATTTAAGCACAATCTCGGATTTGATCAACTGCAGCAAGAATAAAGATAAACACAATAACAACAACACACAACACCAAGATTTTTGACATGAAAAATTCGGTTAAGGGAAAAACCATGGTGGGATCCTACCCACAATAAGATGATACTCTACAGTAGTATGTGTAAATATTACAATAGGGAATGCACATGCATTCAGGCATACTGCCTAGAGCTCACTGCTCCAAATATGATGACCCAAAAGGCTACAACCCTCAAGGAAGGTTCACTACCTTACAATAATATTCGAACTACAATCCGGTTAAGATGGACTGAACGAATAGCATTTACAAATGTCTGATGACAGTTCTGGCTAAGCACAATTGTTTGCCCTGCAACACTTTGCTCTACACTTCACACTGAAAGATAAATTCGCTTGTTCACACATACACCACTCTCTGATAATGCAGACATAACACCCATAGCCAAATTATATGAATATAACACCTATTTATACAAATCATCAACGTTGACTACAAGGTCGGCTCAACCCTTAACACTTAATTACAAAATTACATCACACGGTACATAAATCAACCACCGGACCAATACAATGTCATGACAACATAGCATGGACCCATATCAACTCTTCAAACGTGCAACACCGACAGAAATCTCGCCAAGATCAACTAGAACACGTTACACCACCGAAAATGTCGCATAACACAAAAGATATCACTGGACCCATAAAATCTTCAATAACATGCACAATGATCAATGCGTACCAGTAAACAAATAGGACACGATTAGGAAACACCAACAAGCACGTTAGAATCATCCGCAATAGCTACACCAACACCACTTAATCAAATCTTCATCGATCAACATGCTAATACACAAGAACACTTCAACAACAACAACTAGGACAAGAAAGATAATTTGCAGAGCACCAAATCACGAACCATTTGAATTGAAGATACACACGAACATCCCAAACACTCTCCTAAATCCGCAACACAAGATATAATCATTCGGGAGCTCGACGGATCAAACACCAAAATACTGCAACAATGAGCATTGAAAAACCTATCTTCATACCGGAATCCACAACTCGATCAAACTACCATATAGTATCATGAAATCAATAGGTAATGAAGTATCTCTAGTTGATTCAACATATCAAACAAATAAACCAATCGGATCAACTCACTGCAAACACCGGATCACCAAAACAACTCTCTGCAATCACAGAACACAAGAATATGTTGACATCAATGACAACAACATAGCCTAGCAGCAGCAATATCCAACAAGAAGTGTGAGTGTGGAGTAATAAGATATCATATATATATACTAGCAGATTTGTGATGAAAATAAAATATGGTCAGAATAAGATATTTGAAGATAAATAAAATGTTCGAAGGCAGCGATTAGCATTTAGAAGTTTGTTATCAAAGAACACACCCATTCAAAGGGTTGTCTCTTTCCTAAGTGTTGCATCTTTTTATGAGGACAGAGATATAAGATGTGGGTATGAATTGTGAAGAAGAATAGTGTGTTGAGATTAAAAGATTATATCATATGCAGACCAGCAGCCTTGTATGAAGAGGAGAATTGCTATATATATATGATCAAGGCAGACTTATGAGAGGTAAATACATTTATGGCAGAATTGTAAGTATATGCAGATATAAGGAGGAATATATGCAGATATAAAAGAGATATATATGCAGATATAAAAGAATGAAGTGAATTAAATATTTGGTTAAGAATAGTCAAGAGACATGTTGTAAGAGATACGACCATTGGAGAATTAATAAAAATGAAATAAGAGATGTGAGAGGAAAATAAAGATAAATCATTTAAACATTATCAGATGTATTAATAAAGAGATGCAATTACCATGTAGAATGAAGAGTTATGTTTCTAAAGGTGAAAGGAGATGTTGTTTCTAAATGAAATTCTCTCTTGGGATGATATAAAGAGAGCACTGTGTGGGAGAAGGAATGTGTGGGTTGAACAAGAGTTATATTTTTAATAAACCAGCAGATCCAAGCATGTGAAGAACAGATCTTAAGGAGTATATTTGTAGATTTTATGAAGGTATTGTGAGGAGTATTCAGTGAATTTAAAGGTAGACATTATAGCAGATTTGTAAACAAACTTAGCAGAATTCCGAGAAGTTTATGCAAGAGGTTAATGCCTATCATTTATAGGAGAGATTGGTGTCTCTCTTAAAGTTGGTGCTTAGTTGTGGGAGTTGGTGCCTACAAACTGAGGAGATTGGTGTATCTTATGAGTTGTTGCCTACAAAATTTGTAAAATGAAATTTATATAAGCAATATTTTGCCATGGTTTTGTGTTGTGTAATTGTTTCCTCTTATGTTGTTGTTATTGTGCAATTGGTATGCATATGGTATTAAGTTTACAAAAGTAACGATGATTGTTATACTGATTCACCCACCGCTCTCAGAATTTCAAAGAACTTGCAAATAAAAGCTCACAAAATTGATAGACATAATATTCATAGTGAAGACACAAAACTTATCTCGTGGAAAACCCTCTCGGGTAAAAAACCACGGCACAAATAACTACCAAATAACTTTTTTCTGATGAAGAATGGGCACCAACCCAAGATTAAAAAAAGAGCACCAACTTGAAACACCAGAGGCTCCAACCTCTATTTGAGCACCAACTCAATAAACACAACTAACTGAATCGAGAGCATGATTACAAAATGAGACCTCTGTCTTATACAGCAGTAAATGAAGATAATCTTCAAAACAATGTACACGACCCTATCAATATACAACAAAATCAGTACATTATCATCTGCATAAACCTATAACATCTCCTTTATCAAATCAATCATCTCCAGCCATTTAGCCAAATAAAATCACTGTGAATCTGCAGCATGCTCTCTGGTCTGCAAATACACATCCTTTCGTAATCTCAACCCCTCAAATTTCAAGATAAATCCTCTATATCCTCATATAGATAGAACGCCACCCTTCATCTAATCTGCTGAAGAAGATATATATATTTCCATACGATAATCACATATCCCCAAATAAAAACTTCTCAGCGCATGACTCAAATTTTTCACCTCAAAAATGCCATCACATAAAAATATCCACGCTACTATCTTTTTTCTCACATCACCTACAGATTATGCAGCCACACACATGAAAAACGGCTTACAAGAAAACTCTTTTCTTCAAACCAAAAAAAAATGCCCAACTTCTTTTCAAGCTGTGCCAAAAACAGCTGTCCAAATCCCATACGCAAATCATCTTTCACTTTTTAAAACGTAAAACCTCTGTTCATTTTTTTTTCTTAAAACAGCTTCTTATCACTAAAAAATCTTCTTTATCGATTACGCTTCTGTCAAATACGAATGACACTCCGAAAAAAAAACAAAAAACAGATACATCAAAAACACAACGCAATACAAGCTCCGCCACATAAAATTCTGCTTGATACGCACTTTTTAATATCCGTTACTTCTTCCAAGTATCATTAATCGAAGAAGAATAAAAAACGTTTTTCGCAGTCTGTTTTTTAAAACGCACAGCATGATTGTGAAAGTTCAGAAATTCCAGGATAGCACTACTACCCAGCTTAGCCACGTAAAAAAAAACCTGGCAGAAATACACCTGACAAGGCCCGAAAGACTCAATTAAGGAAACGGTTCTGAAAACAAAGACACCTGGCAGAGAATTAAGTCTTCAGAAATGACACCTTCAGCAATATAAACACACTGATCGAACATAAACATTCCTTTCTATGCGAGATAAATATAAACATCTGGCAGAGAATTAAGTCTTAAAAAATGAGACCTTTAGCAATATAAACTCATTGATCGAACAAGCAGTCTGAGACACAAACAAACGTGTCGAGCACAAGAACATCCGTGACATCAATGACAGAAAAACGACCAACATGGATCAGTATTGCTGTGTTCTTTGTGATCTCAAATGATGTTATATACTTCCTAATATGTCTAGCAATCTTTTTCGATGCTGCCTTCTTGCAGTATTCGTTGTAGAAGAGGTATCCTAGCCCTAATCCATACTGGTACGAGGTTTTTCCTAGAATTAAAAGCTGGGGAACAGTATTATTATAAAAAGGCTTGGTTTCTTAAGGAATCGTGATCCTCCCTGGAAATATCAGGATCTTTTTTTAATTTTGTTGAGAAGATAGCCATGAAGTATCCTTTTAGTACTAGGAGCTCAACAAATCATTAGGGCTTCCAGTTGTGTTCTACAGGATTTTTGGTCTGGGGGAGGCACCAATAAATCTGTACATTAGAGCTCTTTCCTTGAGTAGCCATAGCCAATCCTCCATGTATTCCGTGGTAAAGTAGATATCTGGGGGTATTTCCAGCTTAGGGTATTTATGGTTCATTGTGTCATATTCATCATATTATATACTATTTCAAACAATAATTTGATCACATGTGCCAATTTGATATTTAAAATCCTTGTTTGGATGTTCTACATTTCTCTTGATGGACTGGGGGTGATTCTGTTACCTAATTCTGAATTGACTGTCTTTTTAATTCTTGTGCATATAAGGTAATGTGGTAACTGACCTGATATTTAGTGGCACTGTTGGGATACTTTCAATCAAAAAGTGTAAGAGGATATGATAAAAGGTTTCAGGTTCTCTATAAATGTCAACTCTTGAAAGATAAGTTCCACCAAATAGTGCGCCATGGATAAGTAATCCTGTTTATTGTCAGTATGGGAGTGAAACTTATTAAAAGCTTCATGGCTCATTTTGAACTAAATCTTTTTTGTTTTAATTTTCTCTTAAACATAAATAATTGATCTTTCACACATTGAATTGACAGGATAAGTGATGATCGTAATTAAATTTGTTAATTTTGAACTAGGTTTTCATTTTAACATTCTAGCTTAATTGTTTATTTGCTGGTTACCTAACTGTTTTAACATTTGGTTGCATCCATAAATGACATTTCAAACATATGAAAATTTGTAATGTCTTCCAGGCTGTGTAGGAGCCCCTCTATTACCATTGCTCTTCATTACAGTAAACATGTGCTTCAACATTTCTCTACTTCGTCTTGTGAAGATGTCCTCAGCAGTTATTTCTTCACTTTCTGCAACACTTGCAGGTACCATGAATGACATATGCTGCTACTGCTTTTAATATTTTATGTTTCAATTATTATCTGATGTATGTTATATTTGGAGCCTTCCATTTTTTCTATTTTATTGCTATACCTTACAATGTGATTTTCTGGCTTGTTTGCAGTGCCAATATCCATTTATGTGTTTACGCTTCCTCTTCCTTATATTGGTGCAGAGCCCGCTCTGCCTCCAACCTTTATTTTGGGTGCTGCTATTCTTGTCTTTGGATTGGTTATATATAACTTGCGTAGGACTGTGAAGGATGCTACCAAAGAGCTATAACTCAAATTAATTCATAACATTGCGGGTTTGGACACACCCAAAATTGTGGAGGTAGAACGTGGGTTTGGACAGCGTTATTGAAAGTAATAATAACTTCTGAACATGAGTTTCCTTCTACATGTATAGTCTTGCCTAGAGATTTTGATACAAATTTGATTGTAAAGTGACATGGGCAATGACATCATAAGTCAGAGGAACCATGAATTCTTCCCAAATAAAAAGTCAAAATGTATGGTTTTCTTTGTATATTCAATAAATGTCTGTACTTTTTTGAGATGGTTCTATTGTGGATAGCGCTTTTTGGTTTAATTTGAATGATCCATCTCAATGTCTTTATCTCCAAAGAAAATGAAAGCCTCAGTAATAGATTATTTTAGGGATTACAATAATAACAATATGAACCCCACTTATACGTTGTGTTTATGTTATCTCTTGTTTGGTGTTGCGTTTCCTCTTATTTGACTTACAACTTGAGGAGGTGGCTCTCAATAGCCCAAACTATTGTAGGCAATTGCTTATACATTGGGTTGACCTAACTAATTTTTGCCCCACCCACAGTCAGCTAATACTTCCAAAAGAAATCAGACAGGAATTTCAGTGTAGGGTTCAAATTTAGCACATTTTTACACGGTAGATTCTCAATTTTTCCAGTAACAAAAAGATAATTTAATTCCTTCACAATTCTCACAGAATGCTATAAAATACAGATAAAGACAGAAAAGTAATATTAAAGGAGCCATCTATTCACCATTCAGTCTTTCCATTGTGCTTAGAGATAGTCTTTGGTATGGGGTTTGAAAGGAAAATAACATGGAGAATCAAAATGAGTAATTGTTTGAAGTAAATGTTACCACTAGCATATTTATATTTTATAAATAAAATTCATGTAGAAGATGTGGAGAGAGATCAAATTTAAAAACCTATTGTGAATCAATGCCAAAAGATAGTATTCTAAATCTCAAATCAATTACAAACATTAATTCAGTCTATGGATAACAATAACACTCAACCAAATTATTATATAGATGCCATTGCCCCGTTTGCATAAATTATCCAAGTAAGACATCTATTCTAAATCACTAGTCACATAAAAAAGTTGCATTTGGGCCAAGAAAATTTGTTCCACGCCTATTCCCACCAAGGAACCCATATTATCTCAAACAACTGCCTATCAAGCGCCAAGTATTTCACAGTTACAGAGTACTTACCAGTCGAGTTCCTACCCCAGGCTAGAGTATTCTTCCCTAACAAAGAATTGCACTCTCAAGAAGCGAGAGGTTTAGCTAACTTTTGCCTAGCCTCCTCCAACCCACCTAGCGGTTATTTAGAGGGTGGTTCCATCTACAACCAACAACCACTTCTAAATTTTGAACAGTCTTATAATCCACCACAGTATTCCAACTAGCTACAATAAAACTATCACATAGGGGCTGCAGGTGCAGATACATAGAAATGATTGGAGGCTTACTATCCCATTAATCAAGCCAAAAAGATCTTCTAAGCTCATATTGCAAATCCAAAAAAGCCTTTGTTTAATAAGTTGAGTTCCATTCTTTAGAGTATGCCAAATTATAGAACCCTTTTCCTCCAATTGACAACAAGGAACATCCAAAATGTTAGCCCCAAGTAAATACTTTTGCTTTAGAATGTGAGCCCAAACCTGATCATGACTGGTGCACCAACACCAATATAATTTGGCTGCTCGGACTTGCCCATTAAAAATAGTTCATTGAAGACCAAGGCCTCCCTCTGTCTTTGGCCAACAAACAAACTCCCACTTATTAAGCTCCACTTGGAAGCAAGCAAATTACCACTCCAAAGGAATTTGATGGCACAAGAGAGCATCAAATTCCTTGAGGAAATACGAAGGAGCCTCTTTAACAAAACACTTGTAAAGGTTGACCCGATAACGTGATGGTTTGTCACAAGCCTGTTGATCAGGCAATCCCGAGTTCGAAACCTATACTTTCTTGCCTACTTCCTACATGTGCTACACGTTGGCAATTGGACAATCCCACATGCGTGAAAGGAATGGCTTGTTGGTGTTGATACCACAATGAGAATGGTGGTGGTATTGGTTGTAGATACTTGGACAACTGTTCCCTCGAAGTCAATGTTCCTCGATCGACATGCTAGGCGCTCCCTATGGCAGGTGAAGACAGATGCGATAGTGAAGCATGGCAGAGCCCTCGCCAATGTTGAGTTGGAGGAATAAGGAGAGTCATGTAGCCATAAGGGTTGGGAGTTAGGATATGGAGTGATAAGGTGAGGACGTTGGAGTGATAAGAGTTCGTAGATGGAGAGCCAAGGAGATAAAGAAGACGTGAGTTATAAGGGTTGGAGAGATAAGGGAGGCACAATGCAATGGAGGGATAAGGGTTGCATGAGCATGGAGAAATAAGGACATCGAAGGGATAAGGCATATGGAGTGATAAGGAGTATGGATGGTACAAAATTTCCAGCAAGATTAAAAATCTAGGTGCTAATGCCTCTACAAAGAAAAAAAATTGTAACCACGGGGATGGGGTGCCCTAAGGTGACCTCACTGGTTCATAGCTCCAGTCAAAAGCGATTACCGATTAGAAAAAAACCCCTGTAAATAGGAAGAGCTTGGATCATAGATTGAAGGAAAGTCACCTAAGAAGCAATAGAGATTCATCAATGAGTCCAGTGATTAACTTTTCGTGATAACTTATCCAACACCTCTTGCTACTAAGGCCTAACCTGCCTACCAACAACTAGAGGAATGCCCAGATAAACAAAGGGAAGAGAACCAATTTGAATGTACAAAATATTGGCAATCCTTCTCTGAATAGGCTCAAGAGTATTAGAAAAATAGATAGAAGATTTGTGCTCATTGACTTTTTTGCTTGAAACAACTAAATAAATATCCAACGTCTATCTGAAAGATTCAGCTTCATGAAGATGGGAAACTCCCATAAGATTTGTATCATCCACAAACGATGGGTTGGATTGTTGAGTTTGGGATTGTTGGGGCAAGCCTCCAGCTGAGACTTATTTTCTTCAAGTTCCTTGGGTTCTTAGACCCACTTTCATTATTTGGCATATTTGGTTGGAAAGAAATTGGCAAATCTTTCAAGATGCTAGAATGGTTGCTCAACATTTGTGGTGGAGAATCGGATGGATCGATGGCAACCTCCTCCTCACGGGGTTTTGAAGATAAATACTAATGGTTCTTCTAGGGGAAACCCTTGTCATGTCGGTACCAGTAGTATAGGGCGTGATAGCTCTAGACTTGTCTACTTTATCTTTTCAATTTATAAATGTTTTTATACAAATAATTACATGGAGGCCCTTGCCATTTTCTATGCCATTTCTTGGCTGGAAAATGATTATTTATGAATCTGATTGACAAGTGGTGGTGGCTTTGCTAAATGAGCAGTGATTTGATGATGTTAATAGACACTTGGCCCTAGTCATTAGACAAGTTTACTGGTTGTATAGTTCCTTGAAATTTGTTACTTTTACTCACATTCTTAGGGAGCGAAATGAAGTAGCACACTCCCTGGCCAAATGGGTTTTTGATCGAAGGGAAGGGTAGAATATTGTGGATAAGGTACAATTATCTTTGGAATTGTCTCACATGTTGGAGCAAATAGTTGATGCAAATAGAGTTGTTTAATATTTGGTTGTTTCTTGGGCTTTTGCTTTCTTGCTTTGTATTTTTTGATCGAAGGGAAGGGTAGAATATTTCGGATAAGGGACAATTATCTTTGGAATTGTCTCCCATGTTGGAGCAAATAGTTGATGCAAATAGAGTTGTTTAATATTCGGTTGTTTCTTGGGCTTTTGCTTTCTTGCTTTGTATTTCTCGTTGTGTTGAAGAAATTTTTACCTCTTTTAGTTAAAAATTATCATAGGCATAACAAAAAAGTTTATAACAATTATATTTTAATATTTAAAATTTTAATTATATTTAAAATATCTTGACTTCTTTTAGATAGATGTATTTAAGATATCTAGTTTTTTAATTCTATTATTGAATATCAATATTTTAAAATTTATAATAGATTTAATTATTTAATAGTTAGTTTATTTAATTATGAAATAATATATAGTGAATTATATATAATAATCTATTTGATATATAGACACATGATATATATTTATTTAATATCAATTTAAAATATAGAAACATTTTTATTCTCATTAATTACTTTTTTATATAACTTCTTTAATTTAATTATTTAATATAAAGAAAAATCTTTTCTAGATTTTTTTAGGGTTTATTTTGGTTTAGTTAAGGAGAGTTTAGTTTGATATAAATATAAAAATATTTTTAACATAATGTAAATCAATTTGATATAAATATAAAATTATATTTTTAACATAATTTATGTTGATTTTCCCAGGTTTTATTGGATGTATTTTAATGTATATATCTGATACCTGCATTCTTGGAATTCTATATGTTCTCGAATTGAATAACATTATACTATATATATATTCCTTTGGAGAGGCATGTCCTTGAACGGACATGTCTCTCCTTTAATTATAATAATTTAATCAATATTATAATGTTTCATCAATCAATTATTAATTTAGAATAATATAATAGATTAATGTTGAATATTAAATTTTAAAATTTGTGCAACACTTTTTAGTTTTAATAGTCTCTGCAATGAATTGCAATAATCGCTATCTGGCAAAAATGCGAATTAAACATGCAGCGCATTTGTCAAGTTTTTCGGCGAGGGGGAGCAGACAGGTTTTCGCCTCTTGTCCGAAGAGCATCTCTGTCTTCAGTCCGCCATGTAGGAAAATCCCTGCAAGAAACATAACGGTGTCAAATGCAAGGAGGGATTCGGTCTTCAGAGAGGGCGATTGTGGGATAAATAATGAAATTAGGGCAAAAAATGCCAAAACCCAGTCGCTTCCCTCCGACGGAAAATGGCAAGTGTATCGTTCGAAAAAAACCATGAAAAAGTTGGGCAATAATAAAGATACATCTTTAAATATGGATAAGCGCAAACACACAGCTTCAAAGCTATCTCCAACAACATGGGCTAATTTGGTGCCGCTCGGGAAAGTTAGGAGTTTTGAGCCAAAACCTAATATTAGGCAGAGGCGTATATGCATGATCCCGGATTATCTGATGGAACCCCAATTCAATTTATATAGCAACTATGGGGTTTTTGTAAAATGGACTGGATTCGGTGATGATACAAAAAGGATTGTCGATTGGTGGCTGGCCCTATATCCGGGACAGGTAAGTATTACTATCCTGGAAAATAATTTTCTTGCAATTTTGTGTGATAATCAAAATACAAAGGATGACATTTTGCATGGTAAGGTTAAATTGTATAGAGGCTTTGGTTTTTTTAGATGTGAATGGATGCCAAATTTTGATCCACATTCATAGAATTTAAACAAATACCCAAGATGGATTAATCTGGGCTCTTTACCTATCGAATATTTGGATTTTAAAATTTTGGAATTCTTAGGGGAACAGTTTGGGTCCTTTTTGGGCTACGAAGGGTTAGAAAGTATGGTTTTAAACAAGAACACCAAAATCTTAGTTGAATTTGACTGTAATTCTCGGGTCTTGGAACCCACCAAGCTAGTAACAAAAAGGGGGGAATGGAACATTCATCCCACCTTCTATGATGGGGTCATAAATGAATCTGATATATGGCTGAAATCAAGCCCGGTACTGGTTAAAAGTATCGATCAAAAGGAAAACCCTCTTTCAGATCAGAATGGAAAAATCACATTAAATTCTATCCATGAAAATGCTAACTGCCCTCCTGTGACTAATACAGATGAAGATAAACACAATAATCTCAATAATATTAATGACCTTGATAAGATAATAGATGAGGCAAATTCCATAAAAGAAGAAGCCTTAGTGGAGATGTCAAAAAGAATCTCCGATTCGGTGGATTCATTGAAATCTCCTTCTGAAACAAAATCAGTCGTGAACTTGGGGCAAGAAAATGAGGCAGATCAAGAAGAAATGTCTTCTAGAATGGTTGCTGTTCTAGAGGTATTCAATAACAATGAAGTTGAAAATCTTTCCCCGAAAGAGGAAGATGAGAAGAGGTTTCTAATTCAGGAACTTCTGGCCTCTATGGACATGGGAGAAAATAATGAGAATAGGATAGGAGATACCACCCTGCTCCCTGTCAATGACTACACAGCAGCTCAGTCCCAGCTGGGAGAGGATGACGGAGAAGGAGTGATAATTCCCCAACTATCCTTAGGAATAACAAACATATATGACGGGAAAAACATCCCTGACTGCGCTAGAGAAGCTAAAAGTAGAGGCAGAAAATCTTTGAGCGAATTAAGGTTGCAGGATGGAAATGCAAAAGACCAAGGCAAATTAAGTGCCTTCTTTGATGCTGGGAAGGGGAAGGGCCTTCCCACGGTCTAATGAAAATCTCTTCGTGGAATGTTAGGGGCATGAATGCCCCTAACAAACAGCGTCTAATTAGACGCAACATCATAAAATGGAAACATGACATCGTTCTCCTTCAAGAAACTAAATTAGCCCAGGTAGAAGCTGAGGCTTTTAGAAGGAAATTAGGTCTTCTAAGCTGTGAATTTGTGGAAGCCAGGGGTGCCTCTGGTGGATTAGGTATCATTTGGAATCCGCGTAGTATATTATTCTGTCCAATAGCAGGAAACAGAAACTGGCTATTGGGAAAGGTTACAAGCAAACACAAGAAGCTCTCATTTACCCTTATTAACATCTATGGCCCGATTCCAGATGCTGGGAAATGCAAAGTTTGGTCGGAAATCTCGTTTATGATGGGGCTAGATCCCTCTTCCCCTGTTATTCTAGGAGGGGACTTCAATGCTATTCTAAATTTATCAGAGAAAAAGGGTGGTATTCGCAGGGAACCGCAATCTTTAAAAGACTTTAGAGAGTGGGTAGCTCTTAACAATCTGATTGATATAGGAACTAGTAATGGAATGTATACCTGGTACAATAGAAGATTAGGCTTTACTCAAATCGCTGAGAGATTAGATAGATTCCTTTTTAGAGGGAATCTGAGTGATCTAGCAATTAACCTCTCAGCTTCGTTACTCCCTTCTTTAGGATCTGATCACTATCCTGTCATCCTCAATATTGAGGGAGAGGCTACACCGAGGTGCTGCCCCTTTAAGTTTGAAAAAATGTGGATGCAAAATCCGGATTTCTATGATCTCGTAGCCAGGTGGTGGTCTGAGGTTAATTTTCAGGGTTCAAAAATGTTTTGCCTTGTAAATAAACTAAAACATCTTAAAAGCAAGTTACTGAAATGGAATAATGAAGTCTTCGGTAACATTTTTGAAACCAAAATTTCTTTAGAAAAAGAAATTGCAGACCTTAATGAAAAAGTGTTTAGACTAGGAATGGATCAGGAGAGCTACCTCAAAGAAAAGGAGCTCCTCGGGAAATATGAGGATACGTTAACAAAAGAAGAAATTTTTTGGAAACAGAAATCTAGAGAGAATTGGCTTCAAAATGGGGATAGGAATACTAAGTTCTTCCACAACAGTACAAAAAACAGGAAGATCACCAATAGTATTCACAAGATCATGAGCAATAATGGCATCCTTCTAGAAGATCAAAAGGACATAGCTTCAGAAGCGGTGAACCATTTCAAAACCTTATTCAGTTCGGAATCTTCTCCTAAAGACGCCAATCTAACTTTGCTTAGGAATATTCCTAAGATCGTAACTGAAAACCAAAACAAAGCGCTTTGCAGCAAACTCTCAGAATCAGAAGTAAAATTAGCATTGGGGCAACTTAACCCGGATAAAGCACCCGGCCCCGATGGTTTTCCAGCTTGCTTTTTCCAAAAATGCTGGCACATCATTGGTAAGGAGGTGGTGGATGCTTTGGAAGCTGTAAGAAACTCTGGAAGTATTTTAAGGGAGATCAACAATACTTTCATAACTTTGATTCCTAAGAAGGAGGAATCAAGAAACTTTGATGATTTCCGACCTATTTCCTTATGCAACACAATCTACAAGCTTTTTACAAAAATTTTAGCGAATAGATTGAAGGGCATTCTCCCTTGCATAATTTCAGAGGAACAGACAGGATTCGTTCCAGGCAGATCCATCTTTGATGGTATTATTGTGGCTCAAGAAGTCATGCACTCGTTACAACTAAATCGTTTAGCGGCTATGATGATCAAATTAGACATCAAAAAGGCATATGATAAAGTCGATTGGAGATTTTTGTGTAAATGTTTAGAATCCTTTGGGTTTTCTAAACAATGGATCAATTTAATTTTCGAATGCATCTCATCTCCCAGGGTATCATTACTTATTAATGGTTCCCCTGCAGGCTTCTTCCAGATATCTAGAGGGATTAGACAAGGGGATCCTTTATCCCCTTTCTTATTCATCATAATGGCAGAGGGCCTTGGGAGAATCATTTCATGTCCTCGCATGAATCAGATTATTAAAGGTATTAAAATCACTAATGGAATGGAGGCCATTACTCACTAGCAGTTTGCTGATGACACAATGTTGATGGGATGTGCGAATAGGACAGAAGCCATGGCTTTCAAAAGGATTCTTGACATTTATGCTTTAGCCTCGGGTCAGGTGTTGGAATAATGATATATTTGTCATTAGTGAATACACTTAGTGAAAACACTTATTCGATTTTGAATGGTTACCGAGCTCATCACTCAGTCTACAGCCTATACCGAGCATTCAGTAAAACTTACCGATTAAACAGTTCAAACCGAGCAGTAAGACTGTCACCGAGCATATAAGACAAACAACAGTTACCGAGAAGTTAGTTCTCACCGAGTCACCAGTGGTTACCGAGTGACACTATATCTACCGAGTCACCACAGCTACCGAGTTCCAAGCTACACTTCGGGACTAGTATGGACCGAGCTTCTACTCTTACCGAGAGCATGACGATGCCGAGTACTGTAGTGGACGCCGTGTATCAGAAGATCACCGAGCCAGCTTGAGGAACCGAGTATCTACCGACTCAGTAATATTTTGTTCACCTATGTAAGGCCGACTTAAGAATGAGTTTATGTTATTAATTTGTATGAGGCCGACTTTATGAAATGTAAATGTAATTATGGACGGTATATATATGTGATGTATTATACCATCTGATGTATGAAAAAATGTAAGATTTATGGATATGCGAAATTAGAAAAAGCAGAGCAGAAATTGCATTAAGGCAGCAGACCAGAACATTTTCGCAGAGTCAGAAAAGGAGCAGAATCGACATATCTATCTCAGAAGGAGATCAATACTCAAAGGATCTTATCAGCAATAAAGTTGTAAGTCAAGATCTACTGTTTCATCCTAACAGTTGAATCAGTTTGTAAATCCTTTTACCGGGTAGACTTAACAGTCTTTTGTAAATCTCTTAACCGAGTGCATACTTCATTGTATGTTTGTAAATCCTCTAACAAGGTGGACCTAGCAGTCCAAATCTGCTTCTAACAGGGCAGATCATCAGAAGTGATCATTGTAAGCCTTAACCGGCCAACTTTTACTGTAGTACCAAAGTTTTGTGGGTACCATCCCCACCCCAGTTTTACTTTCTATTTGGAAGGTTTCTGGGTCACCAAATCTTTGTGTTATGTGTTGTGAATGATTATATTTTCATGCATGCAGTAGATTAAATGAATGAATGGTTTAATATATGCAAGTGCAGAAATGAATTAAAAGTTTTAAGTGTTACTGATTCACCCCTCCCCTCTCAGTAACTTGGTTAGTCCTGAATATTTTCAACAATTGGTATCAGAGCGTTGTGGTTCTCAAAGTAAAAGTTTGACAGCTTGAGAAAAGATCAAGACAATGGAGATATTCAGACTTGACAAAGCTATTGAGAATGAAAAGCTAGATCTGAAAATGGCCATAGCACAACTCAAAGAAGCAAGAGAACATCTTTCCCAATCCCTAAAAAGAAGAAAGGAACTAGAAAAAGAAATAAATGATCATGAGTATGTTGAAACAAAAATTGAAGATCTCTTTCCTACAAGTAGTTCAAATGAAGTAGATGAAGCAAACAATGCAATCAAAGAACTCCTAGAAAAAAATGGATTACTGCAAAAAGAAGTAAGGATGCTAAGAAGAGAACAGGAAATTCAGTCTGCAAGATTTTGTGAAATCTTGGAACAAAGGAATAAAATGCAAAATGAAATAGAAGGAAGAAACAATGAAATTGTACAGCATGAAGATCTCACCGAACAACTCTCCAATGCAAATGAAGAGATCAGAATTCTCAAAGAACAGAATGAAAGTTTGAAAAATGAGCTAGATATTCAAAAGCAAGCAAATGAAAGGATGATGAAATCTCAAACAGACTTGGATCAATTAAATGAGCAAAATCTTCACAAACAAAAAGGTAAAGCTGGTCTTGGTTACAATGAAGAAGGTGAATCTTCCGAGCAAGGTAGCCAAAGAAATCAAAGACCTACATGCAATTACTGTGGTAAGACAGGTCACACATCAAACAAATGTTGGAGCAATGGAAAGACAAGATTCAAAGGCAAATGCTACAGCTGTAATCAGCATGGTCACAAGGCTAGTGAATGCAAGGAGAAACCAAAATTTGAAGGCAAATGTCACAAATGCAAGAAACAAGGTCACAAGGCATCAGAATGTAGAACAAAGACATTTACTCCAGCAGAACAAATTGTCAAAGCAATATTTGGTTGGGATTACAATACCTGGTGCAGATGTCATTATTGTGGAGAATATGGACACATTGGGATGAATTGTACAAGGCATCATCTAAGGAAGAAAGATACAACCATAAGATGTTATACATGCACTGAACTCGGACATATAGACAAGAACTGCATGAACACAAAGAAGGTTGAAGATGAAAAGAAAGCTAAAGCTGACAACATTCGGAAACAGATGAGACAGCAGTGGGTTCCCAAATCTATCGAGCAGGATAATTCAAGCAATGGTCCTGTCACTCAAGAATTGGGTGACCCCACCATTACAAATTAGATCCATTAAAGAAGATAAGGAACTGCATCTTCAAAGCCTTACCATAAGCAGTTCCAAAATACAAAAGCATAATCGATGAAATCAGTATTTCCGATACATACAGAAAAGTCACTTACCGAGTTGAATGTTACCGAGCATGGTAAAACTGCAGACCTTACCGAGTTAGGTCAGACATAAGAACACCGAGTTAGGTCAGTCTTACCGAGCAATCGCTAAAAGTCATTAAGTCATCTCACCTACCCACTCATCAAGCATTAATGACATAATTTTAATAAAAAGGGCAAAATCGACTTCATTCTTCACCACGTTATTCAGCATTCAAAGAGCTTAGGTTTTCAAAGTGCTTAAGGAGATTTAAGACGAATTTGCAGCGAAGGATCTAAAAAGAACTCGTTTCATTCAGCAATGACTTCCACTAGCACCACCAGCAGGAGCAAGGCAAAGAAGACTTCTAATATGTTAGTGAAAGGAGTTGAATGGACAGCGCTGAACTTCAAACTCGTTCCAGCGATCGCAGAATCACTCGACCCAAGTGGAGCACAGTCCAAAATCCCTTCCAAGGTACTTCTTATCAATGACATTCGTACTCATTTCAAATGCACTATTCAGGAGTTAGGGACTTTAGAAATGGACAATGCCCTAAGTCAGCTATGTGTTGACAAAACCCTAAAACCCGAGCATAGACATTTGGAAATCAAAGGTTTGACCCATATCCCACACCTACCAAGAAACTTTCAAGTGAAATGGATTAGGTATGTATTGAGCCGTGTACATGATGGGCAACTATGGTTAGATCAACCTATCTTACTAACAAAGAAGATGATTCATAGAATCACAGGTTTACCGATGTCAGACAAAGCAAAATCCACCAAAACCCTAGGTCGGGACGAACTGCAGGAGTTAACTCATGCCGAGTGGGATGGCAGAGGATTGAAAATTAACAATGTATCTGATGTTGAACTTAAATTTGGTATTATTATCATTGCATATAAGCTGTATAGTTCCAGTAGGCTAAATAGTGTGGCATGTAAGGCAGTAGACCTTGCCTACAAGGTAGTAAAGAAGAACATGGATTTTGACCTAGCAGAGGTCTTACTAACACAATTCAACAAGAACATGGACAGTATAAGGACATCAAAGAATAATCCATGCAAATTTGGTTCTTTGTTGATTTGTATATTTTTCTATGTACAAAACTTTTTCCCTTCTAAAGGCACGGTAGTATGGAGGAAGGATACTCCAATTTTGTATCAGATAAATGAGTTTATAGCAGAAATAGGTCAGAATTTTGAGACAGTAATGGATAATTATTTTGAAGAATTTAAGGACAAAATGAACAACAGGTTCAGGATTCCTCCTAAGTTGGTAAAAGATTACAAGGATGATATATGCTTCATGGTAGACTGTGATAAAGTTTACATCCAGGTAGCCATACCCCAAGTGGCATGGGTAAAACCATTGCCCTATGAAATTAACATAGATGAAGCAAGGGATATAATAGAAGCCCTGATAAATGAACCAGCCATTCCCAACACCCCTGCATTTGGCACTTATGATGAGGCCAAAGCCAGAATTGAGCTTGAAATCAAGCTTCCAAAGGCCATCACCAGTGCCAAGAGAAAGGCAGCTAAAGAAACAGAAGAAACAGAAGAGGAATCAGAAGAGGAAGCAGAAACACCAAAGAAGAAAGGCAAAGTAGTAATCACCAAGCCCAAACCTAAAACTGCAGTGTTCACAAGGAGAACCAGAAAAGGGCAGAAAGAAAGTAAAGTTGTATTCAGGAAACCCCCTCCTACCTTCGAAGAAAAATTGAAACAGTTGGAACAAGGATCTGGCATGTCTAACTTCAAGGCACTGAAGTATGAAAGCAGATCAGATGCAGAAAAGATGCAGATCGAGGAGCTTTTACTGAACAAAATGGGTAAATGGAAATATACCCCAGATGATATCAGTTCTCAAATTCCAAATGAGCTTCTAGTCAGGATTAGACCAAGATGGACTTCAGCAGTGCAAACTGTCAAAGACATTTATGCACAATCCTTAAAACAGTTGTTACCGAACCTGACATATAAAGAAGTAAAAGAGGCATTAAAGAAGAATGGACACCAAATGACACTTAGGTTTCATACCTTCTTAGTTCTCTCCAAGCAGATAGAAACAATAGTAAATAATGCCACAATTGTGTGGAAAAGGATATATAATCTGCCAATGCCATCTGACCCCACGGTAACAACTGAGGGTGATAAAGATGATGAAGAGGATGAAGAGAAGAAGGAAGAAGAAGAAGCAGCTGAGGAAGAAGGTGACACAGTAATAATAGGTGATGAAGAAGAAGACACGGTGATAATAGGTGATGAAGAAGGTGACACGGTGATAATAGGTGATGAAGAAGATGATCCTAAACAGGTAGCAGCAGAAGTCATTGCATCTCTTCCTCACTCACCTCAGAAAGGCGTTGCATCATCAGCTTCAGCCAGCAGGATTGTGAGCACAGTAGCTACATCTATTGCTCAATCCTTGCCAATCACCTCTCAGCTCCAGACCCCAACAGTTACCTCATCCACCGAGCTACAGAGCATGTCATTATCTACCGGGATGCAGAGTGTTGCCTCTACCGAACAACAAGTGACTTCTTCAGTCACCGAGATCACAACTTCTCCTGCAGCATGTATAGTAAGTTTTGCAACCTCTCCAGTTTTGACACATTCTTTAGCACAAATGATCACACCAATCAGCACTCCTGCATGTACATCAATTTTAGGAACAGTCGGTACATCCATGAGTCTTCCTCTAGTAAATCCCATTCCAGTTATAACAGCTACTCCAACCTTATCAACCATTGTAACTACATCAAAAGATAAGGAAGTAAGCACAGAAGTAATACAAAAGACACCTTTAAAACTTCTGCTTACCGGCAAGGCTATAGAGGATGATATAGATCTGGATAAAGAGATTGTCATTCCACAAATAGACCTCAATACTGCATCAATTGATGAAATGAGATTGATCAGCCAGTTGTTAGAACAGAAAGCAAAACAAAAACAACTAAGAAGTGAGAGAGACAGGGAATTCAACATCATAAACGGTGCAAAGACCATTCTCACAGATGCCTTAGGTATAAAAGTTGATCCCTCTCAACACGTTTTGCTACAACTCGAAGAGGCTGTGAATAAATTCAATGAGGACTCATCAGGAGAAGAGAAACTGATAGAAAGAATCGAGAAGAAATTTGATAACAAGGTGCTTGAGCACATTGCTCAGCAGATAGCAATAAAACAAGTTGAATTGACCACTATTTTGGCCAAGTTAGAAAATTCTTTTAATAATGTAACTTCATTTTTTGCAAAGTTATGTGATGTTACCGAGTTCACAAAAGGAATCAGAGATCAACTGAAGAAAATTGATGATGATCTGAAAGCAAGTGCACAACAGTTGCAGCTTGACCCCAGCTCAAGCTCAACTCACCATTCAAACATTAGATTCCTATTAGATAAGCAATCAGAATTGCTCAGGGAAGATGCAAGGATCCGGTCTACATTGTTAGATATTCAGAATATGATCCTCCCTAACATGGATACAATGCAGAAACACATTACACAGTCCAAAACATTGATCCATGATAACAATTTTTCAGTTGCAGAACATGTAATTGAACTTTCAGCCAAAGTTCAAGTTGCATTGTCTATTTGCACAATTTTGCAAGAAAATTGGGATAAGACCTTGGCGCATATCAAACAAGTACACTCAGAGTTTATCTCACACTTTAATATTTCTATTTGAGTTATCTATTCTTTGGCATTATTGTCAAAAAGGGGGAGAATATGGAACATATTATTAGAGACAAAGGGAGAATGATCAAGGGAGAATGTAAATAACAATTGGTATAGAGATAAGTGTATAGAATCATATGTATATTCTATGGGGGAGTTATGTACAGTGAGATATACAGGTATATACAGCAATCTACAATTGGTATCAATTTTGAAGAATCAAGTCAGCATGACAGATTCATTTTGTCTCATAAGTGTTTTTGTCACTAATGCCAAAGGGGGAGATTGTTGGAATAATGATATATTTGTCATTAGTGAATACACTTAGTGAAAACACTTATTCGATTTTGAATGGTTACCGAGCTCATCACTCAGTCTACAGCCTATACTGAGCATTCAGTAAAGCTCACCGATTAAACAGTTCAAACCGAGCAGTAAGACTGTCACTGAGCATATGAGACAAACAGCAGTTACCGAGAAGTCAGTTCTCACTGAGTCACCAGTGGTTACCGAGTGACACTATATCTACCGAGTCACCATAGCTACCGAGTTCTAAGCTACACTTCGGGACTAGTATGGACCGAGCTTCTACTCTTACCGAGAGCATGACGATGCCGAGTACTGTAGTGGACGCCATGTATCAGAAGATCACCGAGCCAGCTTGAGGAACCGAGTATCTACCGACTCAGTAATATTTTGTTCACCTATGTAAGGCCGACTTAAGAATGAGTTTATGTTATTAATTTGTATGAGGCCGACTTTATGAAATGTAAATGTAATTATGGACGGTATATATATGTGATGTATTATACCATCTGATGTATGAAAAAATGTAAGATGTATGGATATGCGAAATTAGAAAAAGAAGAGCAGAAACTGCATTAAGGCAGCAGACCAGAACATTTTCGCAGAGTCAGAAAAGGAGCAGAATCGAAATATCTATCTCAGAAGGAGATCAATACTCAAAGGATCTTATCAGCAATAAAGTTGTAAGTCAAGATCTACTGTTTCATCCTAACAGTTGAATCAGTTTGTAAATCCTTTTACCGGGTAGACTTAACAGTCTTTTGTAAATCTCTTAACCGAGTGCATACTTCATTGTATGTTTGTAAATCCTCTAACAAGGTGGACCTAGCAGTCCAAATTTGCTTCTAACAGGG
Organism: Cryptomeria japonica; assembly: GCF_030272615.1. Lineage (NCBI taxonomy): Eukaryota > Viridiplantae > Streptophyta > Pinopsida > Cupressales > Cupressaceae > Cryptomeria > Cryptomeria japonica. The sequence continues at coordinate 872,576,311 of NC_081409.1, read as the reverse complement.
CAGATCATCAGAAGTGATCATTGTAAGCCTTAACCGGCCAACTTTTACTGCAGTACCAAAGTTTTGTGGGTACCATCCCCACCCCAGTTTTACTTTCTATTTGGAAGGTTTCTGGGTCACCAAATCTTTGTGTTATGTGTTGTGAATGATTATATTTTCATGCATGCAGTAGATTAAATGAATGAATGGTTTAATAAATGCAAGTGCAGAAATGAATTAAAAGTTTTAAGTGTTACTGATTCACCCCTCCCCTCTCAGTAACTTGGTTAGTCCTGAATATTTTCAACAGTCAGGAAGTAAACAAGAATAAATCGGAAATCTTCTTCTTCAATACTTCGCAGAACTTAGAAACAGATATATGTAATATTTTTGGGTTTGATCGAGGGAAACTGCCTTGTAAATATTTAGGGATATCGATGGATAAGGGAAACAATTTAATTTCATTATGGAAAGGTATCCTTGACAAGATGGATCTCAGGTTGAATTCTTGGAAGAATAAATGCCTTTCTTCGGCTGGGAGGATTACTTTACTTAAAGCTGTTTTGGCGGCTATTCCAATATATCAAATGTCCTGCCAGCAACTACCTAAAGGAGCTCGGCTCGAAATGATAAAAAAGATGAGGAAGTTCTTTTGGAATATGGATTCAGACAAAAAGAAATTCGCATTAATTACTTGGGACAAAATTAGCCAACCTATCAGTTTAGGGGGAGTTGGCATCAAAGATTTGGGGGTACAAAACATGGCTCTGGGGGCGAAATTAGTCTGGAAAATGTATTCGGATCCAAATCTTAAATGGGTAAGGATCCTCAAAGCTAAATATCTTACTAATTCCAACCCTGATAGCATTTTGAGGACGGAAATATTACCCAAAGGATCCAAAGTTTGGAATTTTATGATAGAATGTAGAAAGGTGATCAGGGATTATCTTACTTGGGATATTGCGGAAGGATCTGAGGCTCTGTTCTGGGAAGACTCTTGGGAGGGCTATCCAGCCTTAGACAAAATTGGTATAAGCCTCGAAGGTATAGAACATTGCAAATCTATCAGGGGTAGGTTTGTTAAGGATTATATCAAGCTTATCTCCAATGATCCCGCTTTGGGTTGGGAGTGGAAACCCCTTGATGAGATGAACTTGTCAAATTCTGACAAGGAGATCCTCTGGAATAATTTGAGGCATAGGCAATTATCATTACATACTGGGAAAGACAGGATAATATGGGCGGGTAGCTCTTCAGGCATTTACAAAGCCAAAGAAGGATACTCACTTTTAAAACTCAGTCGAGCTGCAACCAATCCTAATATACCGATTAGCCTATGCTGGAATAACATTGGCCTTCCCAAAGCTGGTATCTTCTCATGGGCAGCTTTCCAAAAAAGAATTCTTACCTCAGACTGGTTCTCAAAATTAGGTTTCCTGGGTCCTTCAAGATGTCCTCTATGCGAATCTGAGGAAGAAAATGCGGATCATCTGCTTCTCAATTGCAGTTTCAGTCAGAGATGTTGGGATTGGCTTTGCTCAAGCCTTGGATGGCTGACGCTGAGACCTAGGGACATTTCAGAATGGCTGCTTAGCTGGCAACCTCCTCACACAAAGGATATATATCACTTAGTGTGGTTAATTTCCCCGGCAATCCTCATATGGGAAATATGGAAGGAGAGAAACAGGCGGATCTTCAAAGAATCAAAATTGAGGGTAGAATCCCTTCTAAATAAGATCGAAGCTACAATTGTGGAAAAAATAAATAATAAACTTAGACATACACAGGAAAAGTCTATTAACTTATCCAGATGGGATGAGGTTCTTCGATCTAAATGGTTGGGTTTGATAATTCCCCCATTTATTGGGAAAGGTGGGAAACAGGCTAAGATGGATAGGAAGCTAACAAAATGGGCTCCTCCCCGCAAGGGCTGGGCTAAGCTAAACTTTGATGGCACGTCCCGTGGGAAGCCTGGTGTAGCGGGTATTGGGTGTGCTATCCATCAAGACAACGGAGATCTAATAGCTAGCATAAATAAGCCCATAGGTGTGGCTTCAAATAACATGGCTGAGTTTTTAGCGTTGCGGGAGGGTCTGATTATAGCTAAATCACTCAAGATTAAATATCTGGAAATTGAAGGTGATTCGTCATTAACTATAAATGCAGTCAGGACTAGGGAAGTGTCTAACTGGAGATTGAAAACGGAATTAAAAAGAATTCTGGATTTGATCAAATACTTTGAGGAAACTTTGGTAAAACATATCTATCGGGAAGGTAACTCTATAGCTGACAAGTTAGCAAATCTAGGGGCAGATGGTAATTCGTCTGTCTTTAGGAAGGATACTCCCTCGGATTAAAACTTTGGCGTTGGCCATGTCAACACTCACTTCACTCCTCTCCAAGTCCTCTCCTTGGCCCTCGTGTATATATTCTAGGATATGCGGTCATGGTTTCCTTATTTCAGCATTTTGGTAGTCTAAGTTTCAGATAAATATATATTGATATATATACAGTTATATATATATATATGCTCACATATATATATATATATATATATATATATGTATATATTTGTAGATTACCCCATATGGATATGTTATATGGTATACTCATATAAATACAAATATATACATATATATATTCATATATATAGATATATGTATATATATACAATCTTATAAATAGACATATATATATATATATATATATATATATATATATATATATATGTGTGTGTGTATGTGGGTGGGTGTAAATAGATACTCATACACTTACACACACACATATATACATATATATAAATACAGATATTATATATATATGAGTTTGTGTATACATGTACAAAAACTAACTCATAGATATCCTTATTCAAACCTTCATATATGCTTGTATCATTCTCCCCTCACCTGACCCTGTTTGTGGGTAAAAGGGGTGTTTCGGGAGTGTTGCAAGGAGTTGAGTTGTTGTCGGTTATTTCATGTTCTGGCACATGCTGGTCTCCCCTCCAATGCATGTTATCTGTGTTTAGAATGCCCCGGGCAGCGTGGGTATAGTCTTCAATGGAAGATATGATGTCTTCTTATGACAAATTAGGGTCTGCCATGCTATGTGTATTCAAGCTAAGGTTTCTAGATTTTGTTTTCTGATATTCTTGATTCATTGCATCGATTGTTATTAGCCCTGTGTTATATAGGGGACTGTTAGAACTGGTTTCTGTTGCATATATAGTGGTAAAGCAGTGGTTTTGGACTTTCTTGGTTTTAGTTTGCAGTGGTGTTGCGTATATATGAATATATATACAATCTTACAAATATATATATATATATATATATATATATATATATATATATATATATTCATATATATATATGTGTGTGTGTGTGTGTGTGTGTGTGTGTGTGTGTGTGTGTGGGTGTAAATTGATATTCATACAATTACACACACACATATATACATATTATAAATACAGATACTATATATATATGAGTATGTGTATATATGTTCAAAAATTAACTCATAGATATCCTTATTCAAACCTCCACATTTGCTTGTATCATCCTCTCCTCACCTGACCCTGTTTGTGGGTAATAGGGGTGTTTCAGGAGTGTTGCAAGGAGATTGGTTGATGCTGGTTATTCATGTTCTGGCACATGTAGGGCTCCACTCCAATGCATGCTATCTGTGTTTAGAATGCCCTGGGTAGCATAGGTATAGTCTTCAATATGGCAGATGTGATGTCTTCTTATGACATTTAGAGTCTGCCAGGCTATGTGTATTTATGCTAAGGTTTCTGGCTTTGTTTTCTGATATTCTTGATTCAGTGCATCGGATATTAGCCCTGTGTTATATAGGGGACAGATTGCACTGGTTTCTGTTGCAGTTATAGTGGTGCAAGTAGTGGTATTGGACTTTTCTATCGGGTGGGGTTCATTTGGGTTAATTACAATCTTCTGCGAAATAATGGAATGTTTTTTTCAGTGGTTTTGTGGAGGGAAGTTGAGATCAGCCCAGACTTAATCATTGTTTCAAATCTGTAGTAGGTCCTATTGAATTAGCCTCTGTACAGGTCCTTTGCTCTTTTGTTGTTTTACTCCTATATCCAGACATATATTTTACTGTGGCCATTTGTTTATAATCATGATCCTGGCAGACTCTATGATAATCTCGCATATTGACATTTAAATGTGCATACATAGGCATATGAATTTATTTATGTTATGGAGTATCAGAAGTCTGCTGTGTTAAAAGTAATCAAGGAACTGTTAGAAATTGATCCTTTCCATTAGTGTAGGCAGAATTGTAGCCTGGATAATCTCTTAAATTGAATCCTAAAAGATTAAAATGGTTTCAAGCTAAGGGATATCCAGGCTACAATCCTCTTACATAAAATAGAAAAGATGTTATTATTCATTGAATGATTTTTACAAATTATCATGTTTACTAGGCTACTAACAGTTTGACAAAGTAAGTTGCAATAAGGTTTTGCAGATGCGGGATACAGGTCATAAAGTTAAAGCTCAGAGTATTAGTAGATTCTCCATTTTTGTGAAGATGGGTCCATCCAGAAATGTTGCAAGATTTTATGTACAAAAAGAAACTAAAATGTCTTAAGAAGACAGTCACCATCCTCAGAAGAGGATTTGTAAAAATTTTCAGTTGTTTTTGTTATCTGATCCCTTAAGGGATCTGGGCTAGACCGGAGGTTTTCTTATCTCCATTCTTTCCTACCAGTGCCCACACTGAATGGAGATGTAAAAAATTTATAAAAGAAATAAAATTTGGCTTCGGCCTTTTATTGATCAAAAAAAAAAAAATATTGAATATTAAATTTTATATGATTAATAATAATATAATAATATAACATAATAATATATTATTATTAATCAACATATATTATATGTATTCTAAATGATCATTCAACTGAAGCTACAAACATTAACACTCCCTCTTAGCTAGGGAGGATGATCAAACATAATGTGTAGTGATCTCCCATGTCAACACTTATGGTCCTCACCATAGATACACAAAACATAATTAACACTCCCTCTTAGCTAGGGAAGATAAAATCAATGCAAATGCATTAAGTCTAGATTAATTATGGAATAGAGAAAATATTATCTCACTATGATATCAGGAAGTATGGTATAAAGAAGAATATCAAGGCACATGATATTCACCATAACTCAAAAATATCATCTCATGATATTGGGAGTATTTGCATCAACCATATGATGCTCATCACAGGGGACCATAGTCTCCAGGTGTGAATTTGCCTCCGTCGGCGATTCTATTCACAAGCTCTTGCGTGGATTGCCTCTGTTAGCGATTCTATCCATAAGCTCTTGTGTGGATTGCCTTAGTCGACGATTCTATCCATGAGCTCTCACGTGGATTGCCTCAGTCAGTGATTCTATCCACAAGCTCTTACGTGGATTGCCTCAGTCGACTATTCTATCCATGATCTCTCACATGGATTGCCTCAGTCGACGATTCTATCCACAACCTCTTATGTGGATTGCCTCAGTCGGCGATTCTATCCATGAGCTCTCACGTGGATTGCCTCAGTCGGCGATTCTATCCATGAGCTCTCACGTGGATTGCCTCAGTCGGCGATTCTATCCACAAACTCTTAAGTGGATTGCCTTAGTCAGCGATTCTATCCATGAGCTCTCACGTGGATTGCCTCAGTTGGCGATTCTATCCACAAGCTCTTACGTGGATTGCCTCAGTCGACGATTCTATCCATGAGCTCTCATGTGGATTGCCTCAGTCGGCGATTCTATCCACAAGCTCTTAAGTGGATTGCCTCAGTCAGCGATTCTATCCACAAGCTCTTACATGGATTGCCTTAGTCGGCGATTCTATCCACGAGCTCTCCTGTGGATTGCCTCTGTCGGTGATTCTATCCACAAGCTCAAGTTACTGTAAGATCGTCACCTTCCAATAACCTCAAAAATACAAGTGGAAATCATTTGGAAGTCGTCACTTCCTTATGATTTACACAGGGCCCATAAGGCATTAAATGATTTCATTAGTGTTTCACCTTCAATAGTAAAAATCCCTCTCAATCACTATGATCGAAATTGTTACAAGTTGACTGAACCATCTGCTCCCTCTGAAGCTCAAGTTCTTGTATCAACCTCTTGTCCTCTTTTGAAATGTCAGACTCCCTCTGCATCTGGTCTCAATCATCAATTCGTTTATAAGAATTAATTTATTTCTCCCTTTAATTCAATTTTATTGTACTTTCGTCCTGAAGGTCTTAAATTTAAAACATTTCCTTTCATAAGGTGAGCCCATATAAGAAATATCACGCATGAATCATCTCTCATCATAATTCCCTTTGAATGATGTAGAACATTTTCATAATTTTGATCAACACTTTCATTATGATCTGCCACACACAGTCGTTAATAACTTTTGTAATTTACCAGATTTATCCAATCTCTTCGGTGAGATGTTAGAAAATCTAATTACAAACATTTCCTCCAATTTATAGCCAGATCCAACAGTTAAAACAAAAGTTATGACATTTTTCCCAAAACTGCTAACCCTAGGTAGGGTTTCAAGTGACTTGCACCAAAGTCGTCATATCTTGCACAAAACTGAATCAAATTTGATGAGATAAACATATTTGAAAACTAGAAACACGGATCTTTCCATCCATATATTATAGTCCTTATTTTGAGGCCAACAAAGGGCCGTAAAATCGCATATTTCAGACTGAAATTTCTAAAAAACAATTGAATTCTCCAACCCTCTCCAACCTCCAAATTAAACTTCACAGGCTTGGGCTCTGATACCATGTTGATTTTCCTAGGTTTTATTGGATGTATTTTAATGTATATATCTGATACTTGCATTCTTGGAATTCTATATGTTCTCAAATTGAATAACGTTATACTATATATATTCCTTTGGAGAGGCATGTCCTTGAACGGACATGTCTCTCCTTTAATTATAATAATTTAATCAATATTATAATGTTTCATCAATCAATTATTAATTTAGAATAATATAATAGATTAATATTGAATATTAAATTTTATATGATTAATAATAATATAATAATATAACATAATAATATATTATTATTAATCAACATATATTATATGTATTCTAAATGATCATTTGATTGAAGCTACAAACATTAACAATTTAAATAATTAATTATTATAATTGTATTACAATATTTTTTTATTTTATTACTAAATATTAGTATAAGAAATATCATAAAATTGAGAATTGAATGTAAAAGAGACAAACATATATTTAAAATAATAATTTTCTAATCATGTTGATATTTATAAATATGGAAAGATACTTTTGACATAAAATATTATATATAATATAAAGAAAGAAATCTTTAATAGATTTTTTTGGGGTTTATTCTGGTTTAGGATAGAGTTCAATTTGCTAATTTGATATAAAAAATAAAAATATATTTTGAACATAAATGTAAATCAACTTGATATTATTTCTTTTAGTCCATCTATGCTTAATCATTATAAATAGAATCATTATATTAATTAGTGAATTGTTAATAAGGAACGAAATTAGTGAGGTTCAAAATAGAAACTACAAAAAAGTTTCAAAAATCAATAGAAAGCCTGCAAGCACAATGGCCCAACAGGGGTTTGAACCTTGGTGGTCGTTTCACCAACGAAGTGTTTTAACCGCAACACTACATGTCCAAAGACATAATTAATCATATAATAAATAAACAACCAATAACTACAATATTTTTAAAACTTAAATTTCACTCTATAATTAAACTAAATTTTAATTTATAAAATTCATAGCATTTTATTATCTAATTGTTTTTTATTATTAAAAGCAACAAAAACAAGGGTGTTGACCCTGTATGCAAACAATCCACGTGCAACTTAAAAATAAACAATAAAACAGGGGTGCTAACCCTATACAAATTCAAGTTGAATAGGCCATTAATAGTAGGTCACAAGACCACTATGTGAAACAAAGGCCAAACAAACCTTCAACAACACGCTAGTAGTATAGCTAGGAACCCTACTCAAGAGTGGGAAGAAACACCCACAACTCAAGAAAGAGTATTGGGAGAATTACCTTTTCACCTACAACAAACAATAGTCCAAGCAATACTATTGTTAGGAGTATCATTACAAGTGGAATGAAGAGGGGAAATCCTTAAGAAGGTGTGTCAACACTTGGAGCAAAAGGTTGCTATCGAATAGGAGCAACATGAGTAAGAACCATAGGGCCTGAGGAGGCCACAACAATAACAAGAGGGGGAGTAGGATCCATGGGGACAAGGGAGTCCACAACAACAGTAAGAAGCACAACCTCATCCTAGGAGTCATCATCATCAGCCCATGAAGAGTCATCAAAATCAAAAGATATGAAAGTCAAATGATCACCATTACCTTCCTTCCACCAAGTAGCAACACTTTTATAGCGCGAGAGAGAAAAATTTGTAGCTAAGTGACCAATTGAGAAGCATCTACAGTAATGAAAGGGGAGGCCCTCATAATCCAACGATTTGAGTCCATGACCTATCCCCAACCATAAGAACCACATCCCTCGAGAGAGGCATCGATGCGAATTTGAATGCAAGCAAAAGTAGAATGACCCATGAAGGAAGTAGTATCATCGACCTTCAAGAAGCGGCCGATAGAGTTTCCAATGGCCTCATAGTAAGAATGCTCCTAAAAATAAAGAGGAAGATTGGAAAGATGAACCCACACCGAACACAAATTGAGTGGTCCAGTAAGAGGATTAAAAGAAGTTGTCCAAGGTTTGACCGAGAGAGTTAACTTTGTAAACCCATAGCTTGCTCAACACCAAGTCCTAGACCTCAGAAGAAGCAAATGAAGCAATATAAAAGACCCTTAGCACAAGGGAACAACTCAATGCTACCAACAACCAAAGACTTCCAAATTTTGTTAAATAGTTAGTTAAATCATCATAACAGATATAAAAACAACCTTTCTATTCTATTTTTTTCTTTTATCCATGCATGCCATTTCATATTCTAAAATTAAATTAAATTCTAATCTTAAAAAAATTGTTATTTGTGTTATATTAATCTTTAAATTTTAGTGATTAATCATATAAAATTAATTAATCAAACCAACACAAATTTTTCAAAACAAATTTTATTGTAATTAGGCAGAAATATTGCAACCCCAAAATGCATAAGATCCAAGAGATGATGATCTCTTGAAAATAAATTTTAAAAAGAGAAGTATGATTTTTTTTAAAACATAAGAACATAGAAATAATTTCAAATATATAATCAAAATTTGATGATTTTTTCTTGATATTTATAGAGTAAATGTGTAAGTAGATTAATCTTTAAAAATCTTTCTATATTTACCAAAAATTAAAAATTTGCAATAAAAATAACTCTTAAATTATTATTGAAAAATAAACTAGTAGTAATCATCATCCATAAGTATGGATGGATAAATATGTGTATAGTCAAGAAGGGGTTCATATTCATCCTCCTCGTCACCCTACAATGTTTCAGCTCCATTTTAATTGGAATGTATTTGCAGGGATTTATTTTTTCCATACATTGAAGTCCTAAAAATGAAATGCCCAATATGCCAAATGCAATCAAAACTTAAAAATGAAATACCCAATATGTCATGTTCAATCAAAACTTGAAATTTGAGAAATAGAAGAAATCTTATATATTTTTTCATACATTGAAGTCTTGAAAATGAAATGCCCAATATGCCAAGTGCAATCAAAAGTTAAAATTTGGGAAAGATATAATATACACATTTGTGCTCTAAAACTTGATAGAGAGGCCAACAACTTCACCTTGTGCATAACATGCAGCCTCCACCATTAGTCCCATACAAAGCATATAAAGAGATTATATCAACATTCACACATTTATAGTCATCTTTGTCTCTTCCACATTGAATGGGAAAACTGTTTTTTCATTTGAAATAGGAACTTGTGATTCTAATGCCCGCTTCAAAGGATTTATTTAAAATATAAACTTTCATATGGAATGGAGGCTTTAAAGGTTGAGAAAGGTGGGAACATTAGAGCATATTCAAATCATTGTATAATGTATTTGGACGAGTGCCAATTTTAATCACAATATTTTTAATGACAAATATTCTTCAATTCATTATGTGAGTATGATATGTCTTAACATAATTAAGTTGAGAAAACAAAATCAAGAACAAGCACAATAAGATCCAAGAAGGAGACACGGGATTTGTAAGGGAGAAAAATCAAAGAAAAAAACCCTAATATTATGTAGATGGCATGAAGCTTAAAGAATTTACAAAGAGAGAAAGAGGGAGCTAATTAGAGAGGCACCTCAAATATATAGAGGTGAAAGTGGAGTTGCAAATGTACCTCCCAATTCTAAGCACATCATCTAGAATCCTATGTGTGTGCAAAGTGTCACACTCCTCATAAGGAGGAAATCTAATATTCCACATATTTTGGATGAATAAAATGAGTTGTGAGAACTCAAATAAGACAAAGGACTTGTAGAGATTCCTTAGGAATATTCCTACAAGTAACAAGTAAAAGGAAATTAACTTTACCAAGTAAAGATCAATTCATTTAATCCCCCCTTAATCTTTACTTGAGGAGTTTACATCAAACCCTTCAATGGGTTGTAATCTGGAAGTTTATTACAATGATAGAGAAATTATTTTTTACAAAAAGGTTTGGTGAGAATATCTGCAACTTGATCTTCACCTTTATAATATAGAAGAGAAATTTGTTTATCTTTAATTTGCTTTCTAATGAAGTGATGTTGAAGAGCAATGTGCTTGGTCCTTGTATGAAGATTATTTGCCGAGCCAATAACACTTTGGTTATCACAATACAAAGGTGTAGAAGCGGCCTGAGGTAGACCCAAGTTTTCAAATCTTCAAGTCATCAAAATCCAAGAAGTTGACTTTATGGGATTTTTTTCTAAGGGCACAAACTAGGTTTAACTCAATCAAAATAAAAATAAAAAACACTCTAAGTCTAGCTTAAATGGATAAAGTAAAAAGACCTAGTTAGACAATTGATTAGGTGATTATCCTAATTAGTATAACACGCAAGTATTTATGTCTAGAAGAAATGAACATGATGAGCTAATAGCAATGATGTAACTATTAGCAAAGTGAAGATGAATATCCTTAAGATAATCCTCTAGATATGTAAAATGAAACTCCGCAGACAAGGATGATATGCTGTAAGATTGAATCTCAAGTAGCTATTTCTAAAAAATGAATTTCCTACTATCAAAATAGTGGGGGTCATGCATGTGCCATTGCCAAGTTGATTAGGGACAACAAAAGATGAAGATAGGGTCTTGATCTTAGGAGTAAGAACTAGGATACAAATCTCTAATCCAATTTAAGAAGAATTATAAGATATTAAATCAAATCCTTAGTGGAAAGATTAATCGATCCTTTATTGTAAAGAGTAGTAAGTAATATATGAAATTGTGAAGTTATGGCCAAGATCTTGGTAGGGTATTCAACAAATGAATATCAAACATTGAATTAGGTGGGAACTCTATTATCAACCCTACATAATTTGATATATGGAAAGGAGATTGGAAGATAATGAAGGGACATAAAGTATGTAACACTCATATAAGTGTTATTACCCATCATAATGTGTGGTAAACTGCAAGACTCAAATGAAGAGAACATACCCATAGATGAAGCCATGTATGAGAGTAACTTGAATCAAGAAGTCGCATGTTGAACTAAAGATATGTCAATGCAAAGAGAGCATGGCCTTTCATCTTGTCTTTTACATGTTCCAAATAATTTGACCCAAAATGTATAGGTATTGAAGTGGTAGAAGAGGATGAACTTGATGAAGGTGACTAAATATTATTCTTGTAGAGAATGTGCTTCAACTCATCAATCTGCTTTGAATAACATTGATTCTCATCATGTCATGTTATGTCTTTGTGAAATATACACATTTGGTTGATCCTTATTAGATGAATACCTCCTAGAATAGGAATAAGAATCAAAATAATCCTATGATTATGATTCCTTGGGCTACTCATATGACTTGGAATATTTATGTTTCTATTTCTTTCCTTTTCCATTCGTGGCCTTCTGATCTCTAATGGGTTGGGATGCAAGAAGATTTTTTGATTCTAAAGACTACAATCTACCCATTTGAACCAACTGTGCTTGCTCTCAATTGAGGGATGAAAAAAAAAAGTGAAGGATAGTGAACCTGGTACTAAGTGCATATCGGGTGGCATAAAAGGTCCACAAAAAAAATGAGTAATTAGTACCAAGTTTGGCAAGGATGGAGAGAATGAACTAAGAGCCCTCTTTTGGATACCACGTTGTTACAACTAAATTTTTAGAGACTTAAGTTCAATTAAGAAGTCTTAGATTCTATCAAAATCTATAAGATTCAAGCTAATTACCTTATTCTCCAACTAAAATCCCCTCAAAGTATCCTTCTTCAATCCAAATCTGATTGGGTATGTTACAAGACTCAACATGAAAGAGAAGATCTAGAGACATGCACATGCATAATATCCTAAAAGCCTCATCACACCTATTAAATCACTTTCTCTTCTTAGCACCACCTGTAAACTCAAGTTTTGTACCCATGGTCACCTTGTATAACCCATGTTACTTCATATTAATCTTCATTTGTTTTTTTCAATTATAGTAGTTGAATGGAGTGAGGGGAGTATCATGATTTGGATCAATGATAATATTATATACCTTCTCAATGTAAAAAAATTCACCATTGTTCTTTAAAAAATGACCTAATTTGCATGTTTTACAAGAGAAGAACCCAAAAAACTAAGATATAATATTTGATGGGAATAATAGATATCTAGTAAATATTCTAAAAAAATGGCCTAAGATCTATGTAGAGGACTGAACTAGCTTTTTGATGTTGCAGGAATCACAAAAAACAGAGTATGGATGTAAAATTTATGACTTTTGAAGTGTAAAAACGTAGATGCAACATTAGAGATTTGTAGAATTAACCAAGAGAAAAAAAAACTACTAACACTAGTGGATCAATCTTAGTGTGTGGGGGAAAAAGCGAGACTAGGTTATCATGCCCTAATCCTACCTTTCGACACACATTACGGAATACGAAAGAGCCTAGAGGTATCACACAATTGGCTACTTCTTTTTGTGAAAGAGAGAGCCACGGGCTACTTATTAGGATTTCTATTCCTTTGTTGTAACTGAAAGGTAAAATTATGCAAGTTCAATTCCTAACCCTAAAATGCAAGTATGAACTAATGACAAGATTGTAGAATTGAACTTAAACAATGGAAAGTTGTAAACACAAGGATAAAACAAGAATGCAGATGCGTACCCGGAGTTAAAATTTGACTGAAAATGTTCGGGACGGGGGCGCGGGCGCCACTGTCCTGATTCTGTCCTGGAACTGCACCTAAAACTGCTATTTTGCACTCTGGAAAACTGTCTAAAATACTGTCTGTCAGGAGGACCAGGGCGCCCAGCGCCTCTATCCCAGGGACCAGGGCGCCCAGCGCCCCTGTCCTGGCAAGACCAGGGTGCCCCACGCCCCTGTCCTGGTATTCTACTCTGCAATTTGGTGTGGGGTGCTGTCTCGACCTGCTTTTCCTGGATTTGTAACCTGAGGCGTCGTCCGAGTTTCGAAACCTGCACTTATATCTGAAAAAGGTGTTTGGGCGGCTATATAGGGTTTTACCTTAGTCAAACCCCCGCTTCGGTGATTTCCACCTCCACGAATAGCCAAGTTGTATTGTAAAAGTAATGTGTGTGCAGACCTTGTGTGTGTGCAAGATCTAAAATGCAAGTAAGCAAACTAGAGCAACCTAGAAAGTAAACCCTAATTGCTTGTAAATGATAATGTAAATGCTCTAAATCAAGATGCAAAGTGATCTAAAGCATGAATAAATGATATATTGGAGCTTATGTAAAGACATGAAAACAACATGAAATCATACCCAACCCCCAAGGGAGAGGTACAAGCCAATCTTCAGTCGGTAATCTCCTATTGTTCTTCAATGTCTTCCGAGCCCTAAATGGATGAATGGATTTGATAAATGCTTGATAGAGGGATGTTGAATGTTGTTGAAGTCTTCCAAGATCTTCTCTTTCGCTGCATATGAGGTTCCTGAAAACAAAATTTCGATCCCTTCAAATGAAGAAAGAGAGCTCTTATGTATGAAACCCTAGGTCGCAATTTCGTCTTTTGGCCGACCTAGAGATTGAATCTCCCGCCAATTTCTTGGGGTTAAGCTTTATTTTATGATTGGATCATGCTCCTAAAATTTTGGGAAAAATGTCCAGGACCGTGTGCATTCCGGGTGCCATGGTCCCGACAACTTTTCACCAAATTTTCAGGGCCGTCAGATATGATGAGTTTAGAGAGAATCCCGAAGTTACAGGTGATTTCGAGATGTTTTGACCCCCGAAATCAAGCCCCCAAGTTCAAAATAGGACTTAATTAGGGTTTTTGATTAGATGATGTATTGGAGGAATAACATGAAAAGGGGCACACTTTAACGAAAGGGCCCGACTTTATGATGAAATAGGACCTTAGACCTAATTAATTTGATTAATTAAGTGCTAAAGGGGAAATGCAATGCAAAATGTAAAATGCACCAAGGCGGGTGCTAAACTAGGTGTGAAATTGTACTGCTTTAGCAAGTGCATACAATTTACGATGCTACATTTAGCCCCCACTTTAGCGGTCATATGAGTACTACGTGCATATGCAAGCTAAAGTACAGAAAGTAAACATCATTTGAAAAAGGATATATCCATAAGTTGTCGGACGAAGCCCCCAGCGGTATCTGCAGTACACAGTTAGGAACCGCACCCTACAAAACACACGTTAGATCACAAAATCACCTAATGCTTACTAAGGAAAGTGATGAAATTTGTGAGTAGCTATATGCCCCCCCCTGTTTCGACTTGCTTATTAGGGAGGTGAAACAGGGTAGCATGTTTACTTACGACAAATTGTGTAAGAGAGTATTGATGAGGGTTGTTCACTGAAAAGGCTTCATCAGAGCACTTTTTGGAACATCCCGAGAGTAGGGGAATGAAAATACGATTCCTACGCAACAAACGGTTCGAAAATCGCATCTCCCAAACTCAAGTTATGATGAAATGAGTGATAGAGGAAAATTAGGGTTTTGAAAGTAAATGTAAAAGAATGAAAGTATATACCTTTGAAAGTGACATTTGCATTTGTCACTTTGTTGATTCTGAGTATTGTCTATTGCAGCGGAGCCCACATAGCCATCATCATGCCTTCACGACGACAGGAGCGTCCCACGAGGATTGAGATCCTGCGACAGGCCGTGATCGACGACGAGCCACTGGACGAGGTGAGTTGACTGAATGTTGACTTTTGATTTTATGCATTTGACTTTCTGTGATCATTTGCGGGCCCTGGAATCTGACCGTGGGTCCCACACAGGGCACCATGGTCCCTGTGGGGCGCCATGGTCCCCTCAGGGCGCCATGGTCCCTTCAGGGCGCCATGGTCCCTGACAGGGCGGTATGGTCCCTGACAGGGTGCCATGGTCCCAATCAGGACTTGGCGAGAGATACCAGGGTTAGCATACGATGTTCGACAGTTTGCATGAATGATTTTGATGATTGAGTACTGATTATAGTTATGTTTTTGTGTTGCAGGGTCTCCCATACATGAGAGAGCATACGGCGGGGCAGATTCTTCGCAGTTTGCGAGATCAGATTCCCCGGCTGACTCAGGCAGAGAGAGACACATTGTCGATCGTGGGTTTATGGTCTATGATTCTTATGCCGGCCATTCGATTTCATCCCGCGATGCTGATGGCACTCATGGAGCGATGGGATCCTGACACATGCACGTTCCAGCTTCTAGTAGGGGAGATGACGATGACACTTGAGGATGTGTACCGCATTCTTTGCCTACCGATCAGAGGAGCTACTGTGACATATGCGACCGATTGGTCAGTAGAGGATCATCAGAGGGAGCAGGTATATTGCATAGGGAGAGTCATGCCGAGTGAGACGAGAGGTCGTATCATGGTCAGCTGGCTCTTACATCCTACAGGAGAGGTGCCCCTCATGAGACGTCTTATGATAGCCATCATTGCACTAGCTATGTGCCCTAATGGACGAGGTACACACATGCATGGGGGTCTCACATGGTGCATCAGGGCTATGGAGAGACACAGGAGAGTATATGCCTAGGGTTGGAGTATGCTTGCACACCTCTATCACGACCTCGAGGAGTATGTTTTCGGACAGGGTTGTAGCTTGATGACATGCACACTTCTGCAGGTGTGGATATTTGAGCACTTTACATGCACCAGGCCTGTCGGCTATCCGATGAGTGCGGCTAGCGAGCGACCTAGGGTATTTGCTTATCCACTTACCAGCGAGTGGAGATTTGGAGATCTACTATATTGGAGAGTGACATCTGACAGATTGACAGCTGAGGTGACTGTGTGGAGACCATATCTGCAGATGCACAGATGGGATGGGATGGAGAGACAGTTAGCATGTTTACAGAGGAACCGCCTACTGAGAGGGCGATATCCACACATCATAGTCCCATTCTACTTTGATCGAGTATGAAGGCAGTTTGGGCTAGAGTAGTGTGTTCCAGCCGATGTGCCCATCTACACTTGACACTCACGAGTCCTTCCCAGACCCAGAGCAGTAGCGAGACCTATGATAGATGATATCGAGATCACAGATATAGAGGGGTCCGACCAGGATGTGGTCACTGATTATGCTGCAGATCCCGAGGCACAGCGCAGGTATCTCTCATGGTTTATGAGATCATACCCAGGGCCGATCTTTCCACCAGATCACCCGATAGGCCATCCAGGCCCATGGAGACATGGAGACCGAGATGAGGATTAGGGATCCAGGTCGGAGGAGGGAGAGGGTCATTAGGAGGTAGAAGATCTTGATCCACCTACAGGGGATCAGCCTAGTGCCGAGGAGGAGGAGGATGATGACACAGATATAGATGAGGAGAACGAGGATGCAGGTGAGGATGCGAACGAGGATGAGGATGAGGATGAGGATAGAGATGATGAGGAGGGGTCAGATGCTGCTCCCCACCATTCAAGAGATGATACCATAGCCCTAGATCCTCCTCTTATTCCCCAAAAGGGGGAACATGAGGCGATACGGAGACCTGTTTCTAGTACGGGCCAGCCTACACCCATCGTGCATAGATTATTCGAGCGTGGGGAGCCTAGTAGTTCCCAGTCACAGATGCTACCATATCACGATCCCTACTGGCGTGAGGGAGATCCAGGTATAGTAGGTTTAAATTGATTGATTGATGTTTTGATGATATAAAATGGTACTAATGCATGATCTGTTCTACTGCTACAGCTAATGTGCAGGAGTGGCGTTCTCTGATCCAGCAAGCAGTGACAGATATCTCCATGACGGCGCAGATCCCTAATTCCTCACAGGTTGCTTATAGACCTCAAGGGAACGTGGGTCGGCATGATGATTTGTTTTCCCCATTCCGAGTACAGGTAGAGATATGGAGGGAGAGAGAGCGAGCTCTATCAGAGGACCTTCAGTGGGCACAGCGTGATCTAGCAGCAGCTCAGGCCGAGGCTACCTCGTATCGCGCGATCCTTATGGATAGGGATCGTAGGAGTTCCTCTTGGAGCCATTCACGATCTATATCATGGTATACCCCTATGGGTCCACCTGCACGGTCGGATCAGGAGGGAGCTTCGAGTCGTCACTCTCCAGCCACTAGCCCTAGGGATAGGAGATGATCTTATGATGTAGAGTAGGTCACATTTTGGATGTGTAGTGACCTACCTTTGTATATTGATCCACACACACACACACACACACACACACACACACACACACACACACACACACACATATATATATATATATACATGCTTTTTTGTCTCAAACGTGTTATCTTTAATGTCTAAAAACAATGGGTATTTTGATTAAAGTTAATACATTTGGTAGATGTACATGTATGTTCTGAATTTAATTTCCATGTGATTGATTTCTCAATGCTCCATGATTAAATTGATACATGTGTGACTTAATTAAAATATTTAATCAAGTACTACATTGATGATAGAGAAGAAAAATATGTGTTAAACCTAAGAATCATATAACTAATGTGATTTAATTTGAATTTAAACACAACATGACATGATTCAACTTAACACATAAAGATATTGAATAATATGTCAACATAATGAAAAATGTAAATCTTTTGCAATTTACATAAAATGAATTCAAGACAAACCATAAAGTAAAAAAAACACGCTTGTCAGGAACGAAGCAATATAGATTAAACAAAACATCATTTAATTCCATTTGCTCTAACAAAGATATGCTAACATATTATTCAATTTTGAAGAAGTGAGAAAGGAAGTAGATGAATGATAAGAAATGAGGAATTAAGCATAGTATCTACGCAAGTGCATAGCGTTTATAGGGTCTTTAAGAGATGTACCGTCTACACCCGCTATTTTGTAAGCACCTAATCCATAATCTTCAATAACGATATACGGTCCAAGCCAATTAGGACTAAATTTTCCCTTTTCTTCAGGTAACACATTCACATTGCGCTGATTCTCATAGAGCACTAAGTCACCCACTGAGAAGGAACGTTGAATAACCTTATCATTATAGCTTCGTTGTAGAGTTTTGTGATACGCTTGAATATGCTCAAGAGTGTTTATACGCTGTTCATCAAGCATCTCAAGCTGTTGAAGTCTTTGTTCTCTATAAGCGTCGTCATCTACTATACCTCTGAGAGAAACTCTAAGTGATGGAATCTCTAATTCTAAAGGCATGATAGCATCAGCACCATAAACAAGATTATAAGGTGTATAGTTCCGGTAGCAATTCGTACGCTTGTTCGGTAGGCCCAAAGAGCATAGATTAGCTGAGTACTCCAATCCTTACCATGCTTATTCACAGTTTTACGAAGAATTTGTTCAATTATCTTATTGGATGATTCGGCTTGACCATTTGATTGAGGATAGTATGGTGTAGAAAATCGATGTTTGATATGATACTTCTCGAGGAATTTCTTCACGTCCTTGTTCTTAAATGATGTCCCATTATCAGAGATTATAGTGGAAGGTATCCCAAATCGAGAAATAATGTTTTCTAGAAGAAATCGACAAATCACTTCAGCAGTAGTAGAGCGAAGGGGAACGACTTCTACCCACTTTGTAAAGTAATCTGTTGCGGTTATAATGAAAGTATGTCCTTGAGATGAAGGAGGGGAGATTTTACCAATAAGATCCATCCCCCATGCAAAGAAAGGCCAAGAAGCTACATGAGAACGAAGTTCTTGGGTAGGAGCATGAATCAAATTATTGTGTTGTTGACATTGATGACATTTCTTAACAAATGAAAAAGAGTCCTGCTGCATAGTTTGCCAATAATATCCCATGCGAAGCAATCTTTGAACCAAGGACTTGCCTCCAAAATGCCCCCCACAGGCACCTGAATGGGCCTCTTCAAGGGCAATAGGGATTTCCAATTTGTTAAGACAACGAAGGAGAAGACCATTATAACCCCTTTGGTAAAGAACATTAGAAAGAATGATATATCTAGCGGACAGCTTACAAACTCTAGCCCTAGTGTTCCTATTAGCGGAATCAGGAAAGGTACCATCAGTCAAGTATCTTACGATATGCGAGTACCATTCATCTGAATCAATAAAGTCACAACATGTCACTAAGCTAGAATCATCTACAATAGTTGGAGAAATAAGGTTGTGAATAACAAATTTAAGATCAACCATAGGGTCCTCTAAAGATATCAAAGAAGCCACACATGCCATTGCGTCCGCATGTAGATTATCTTTTCGAGGAACAGGTTCCATGGTGTAAGAATCAAATTTTTATAACAAAGAGATAGCAAGGTCTTTATATTGTGATAATTTGTCTTGTTTCGCTTGATATAGTCCTGTCACTTGTCTTATAATTAGTTGAGAATCTCCAAAAATATGTATGTGTTTTATATTCAGGGCTAAGGCTGCCTTTATTCCTGCTATAAGAGCCTCATACTCAGCGATGTTATTGGTACATAGGAAATTGAGATGATAAGACAAGGGAATAGACTTCTTTGTAGGAGAAATCAGAAGAACACCTGCCCTCGATCCTGTACGACACTTAGAGCCGTCAAAGTATAACTCCCAAGTTTCATCTTTCTCTGTACAAAGGATGAAGTCATCAGGAAAAGACTCAGGGTTAGGGAAGGAGAAAGGTGAAGGGGCCTCAGCTAGGTGATCGGTCAACGCTTGCCCTTTAATTGCTCTTTGTGAAACAAATTTAAGGTCAAATTCAGTTAACATCATAACCCACTTAGCTAGGCATCCTGATAAATCAGTTTTAGAGAAAAGATGCTTCAAAGGATCAAACTTTACCATGACGCGGACTTCTGAATTTAAGAGATAATGTCTCAATTTCTGAGTCGCAAACACCAAGGCCAAGCATTGTCTTTCTATCGCAGAATATCGGGTCTCATAATCGAGTAAGGTATGACTTATATAATAAACCGGACACTCCTTACCATCCTTATCATGTTGTGCCAATAATGCTGCAAGAGCATGAGAGGAAGCAGTTGTATAAAGAAGGAAGGGTTGAGAAGGTTTGGCCGGTCGAAGGATAGGAGGATTAGCCAGATACACTTTTAAATCTTCAAATGCTTGCTGACAATCTTCATTCCATTGAAAAGTGATATTCTTTTTGAGAAGCTAAGTAAAAAGAAAAGTGCGATCCGCAAGTTGAGATACAAACCTACGAATAGCTTGAATCTTTCCTTGTAAGCTTTTGAGTTGAGACACATTTCTAGGAGGTGGCATGTTGACAATAGCATCTATTTTCTTAGTATCCACCTCAATCCCACGATGCGAAACTATGAATCCTAATAGTTTTCCACTATCCACACCAAAAACACATTTTCGGGGATTCAAGCGCATGTGATATTTACGAATTCTTTCAAAGATTTGACGAAGGATTTTAATATGATCCATGCGGAGAATGGATTTGGCCAAAATATCATCAACATAATCCTCTAAAATCTTATGCATATAATCATGAAAGATAAGGGTCATTGCTCGTTGATAAGTTGCACCGGCATTTTTAAGTCCAAAAGGCATCATTATCCAACAAAACGTACCCCAAGGAGTGGTGAAAGTGGTTTTGAATTGATCTTGAGGGTTAATGTAAATTTGATTGTACCTTGAAAAACCATCCATGAAGGATAACAAGGCATGTCCTGCCGTAGAATCAACTATCATGTCAATGTTTGGAAGAGGGAAATCATCTTTTAAAGAAGCCTTATTTAAATCTCGAAAATCGGTACACATTCTTATTTTATTATCTGGTTTAGCCACAGCGACAATATTTGAAATCCACGGGGAATAATCAATAGGGCGGATAAATCCAACCTCCAATAACTTTTCAATCTCAGCCTTAACAAGCAGAGCCACCTTAGGATTCATTTTTTGAATCTTTTGTTTCACGGGCTTAGCATCAGGAACTAAGACAATGTTATGAGTAACAATCTTAGGATCTATACCAGGCATGTCAGAGTATGTCCAAGCAAAGATCTCGGGGAATTCACGCAATAAATCTTCATATTGTTTTTGTTCCTCTTCATCCAAACATTTTCCAATTTTAATAACTTTTTCTTCATTGCAAGAATCCATCTTAACATCAGTGGTGTCACTTATGAGAAGATTACTTTGTTGAGGAGTATCCTTTAACTGAGGGAATTCTTTCACAATCTCATCATTATCAATCTCTTTTCCAAAATAGGCTTCAGTGTTCAAACAATAAGGGAGTCCCCTATTGTGATGATAACGAGGAAGAGTATCATATGCTCCTAAAAACTCAGCTAAAGCATCATCGGTAGGAAAAACATCCAAAGCACAGGCACACGAAGGATCCTCATCAATATACTCGGGGTGTTGTATTGATAGAGATGTAGAAATAGCATTAACACTAATACATGGTCTCTTAGAAGCTTTAGTGCGCTTGCAGGGGTTATAGCCAAGCCCAAAGGCATAATTGTGAAGATTATTCTCTATAGGAACTTTTATCCCTTGTTCGTGAGCGCCACAACCATTTCCATGGTACCCATGCTTAGCAAAAATGCGAAAACTACGACCATAACGATCAGCCATTTCAGAAAGAGAAGGCGGTTTTTCATAAGACAAAGAATCAAACTCTTCAGAATTAGAGGTGTGAGGAGAAGAAGTTTGAGAAGCGGCCACAAAATTATTACTCATAGGCTCAGGTAATGTTGATTGATTTTTAGCTTCTTCCTTCTTTTCAACTTTAAGCTCTCTAGAAGGAACCTTATATTCACCTACAAAGGTGGGATTAAAATCAAGGGATCCCCAATCATCGTCTGCGAGAACCTTCTCAGGATCAAAATCCTTCTTATGTGTAGTTTCAAGTCGAGAAGAGTCTTCTTCAGGAGCTCCAGACTCATCCAAAGAATTTTGATCATCAGAGAGCGAGGATTCATTGATAGGTATCTTGTTTAAAGAGTCATCACTAGACGAGGACGGCTTAGAAGAACCCCCTTTGGAAGTAGATGTTTGCAAACAAGCTTGAAAATTAGTATCACCTATCAAGGTATATGTCTTATTGTTGTAGATAAACTTAACTTGTCTGTGCAATGTAGAGGGGACAGCTTGCATACTATGAATCCAAGGTCTTCCTAATAACAAGTTGTATGTTAGATTTCCCGACATAACATGGATAGGGGTAGGCAAAGTAACAGGCCCCACTGTGATGGGTAAGGTAATAGTACCTAATGAAGTTTTAGCCACATTATCAAAGCCTCGAATAGGATGAGAGTCCGGCTCAATTAGGGATGTATCCACATTCATCTTATGCAAAAGATTAATGCTACACACATTAAGACCAGAGCCATTATCTACTAGTGTTCGTCTTATAGCAGTGTCTTTCATGATAACCACAATCATCAAGGGATCATATTGATGTTGAATTTCACTAGTAGGAAACTCATCTTGGGTAAACACAATTTGAGCTTTAGGATTCATCACAGAGTTAACCAAAGATGCTATATTACTAGATGTATTCGGTGGAGGAACATTCAAATCTTTCAAGGCATCTTGTAACATTCCATGATGAGCGGAAGAAGTTTGAATCAAATCCCAAAGAGATATCTTAGCAGGGGTCACTTTAAGTTGTTCTATGAGATCATATTCCTTACTAAGAACTTGTGAAATACGTGGAGCTTGCGGAAGAATTGGTTGAGGATTCGGAAGAGAAACTAGAATAACAGGAGGAGGACTAGGTTGCCTATTATTTCTGGTATGATAGGTATGGGCAACCGCATGATAACTCTCTCTAGTTATTTGCTTGGCATAACTATAAGGACTTATAGGTTTTCTTCCTTGCACAGTGATGATTGGTTTATTCGGAGTACGAAAGGAATCATGATCATACCCTCCTTGGACAGTAAGGAGAGGTGATTTAGGACCTTGAAAGGTGGGAGAAGGATAAGCACCTTGGACTTCAAAGAGAGGCTTTTTATGCTCATTCAAGTTTATCATGTTAACCAATTTAGAAGTCTTGTTCTTGTTTAAAGATTTTGATAAAGCCACAAAGTCATCAAGAGCATCATCCAACTGTAAAGCGGAAAATCACGATCGAACCCTAGTTGCTCTCCCCTCTTCCAACTCCAAGGAGAGAGAAGGGAGATTCACTAGGGTTGATGGTTTTCACTTAGGGGAGAGACTTTACATTCAAAAGAGGGGTTGAAACCCACAAGATCCAATCCCACACAATGCAAGATTGGATGCTAAATGAGTTTCAAGGGTTAAGAAAGCAAGGCTACCCTCTTTTGTAAAGAATGTTGATAGAAGAATTAAGCTAGGAATGCATATAAAGTGACAAAGATTCGCTTATAAACTGAGATAGGGATATAGGATGAAGCTACGGACCTGGAATTAGCAGTAAAATGTCGATACGACGCTGTCCTGCAAATTTGAGCAAAAGTTGTCGGGACGATGGTGCCCGGCGTGCACACGGTCCTCCGAAAAATCCGCGAAACGAAGGGGCATCTGTTCGTCTCTGCACAAGGATTCCAGATCTTCAATTTCAACCGCGTACCTGCCACCTACACACAGAAAAGCGAAGATGATTGGGGGGTTTGGGATTAGGGGTTTGCCTTTAGGTCAAACCCTGGTTTTGGAATTAACCAAGAAATGAGAAATTGCTGTAAATGTCAATGTATGTAATGTAAAACAAGTACTAATACCTTGTTGTAAGGATGTTTGTATCCTTATGTGCGAAGGTATAGATGTTGTTGTTTGTTGTATTGTTGTATGTTGTATGTAGCATGTAGTATGTGATCTCCTCTTCAATGGTTGAATCCTTGTCTTGAATGCAACACTTAGCCTTGAATGGAGACTTAGAATGATCAATTGCTTGAAAGAATGCTTGAATGCTTGAATGCTTGAGTATAGTTTCCACGCTTTTTCCCTCATATCCAATGAAAGAGGAAAATGTAGTTTATATACTTGCCAATTAGGGTTGATAGACTGATTTTCTCGACCTTAGGCCGACCAGGAAAGATAATTTTCCAATTTGGAAACATAAAGACCCGAAGTCCAAAAGAGACCGGGCCCAAAATAGGACCCAGGGACCAGGGCACTGGGCGCCCTGGTCCTGAAGGACCAGGGCGCTGGGCGCTCTGGTCCCACCTCCCGGGACAGCAGGGTGCAAAGGAGGTTCAGGCCAGGGTGCTTGAAAAATGCAGTTTTTGGTGTCGAAAACAAGTTTCGGGGTCTCCATTTAGGTTGCGTGTTGCGTCGCCATCGTGAAGACCAAAATGCAGTCGAAATTGCAAGTGTCACAATTTTAGGACGCTACATTTAGCCCCCACTTTAGCGGGAGTATAGGCGTATGCTCATACTTCCGGTAAAGTACAAGGAAACAACATTGAAAGACTTTCACCACGTCAAGGAGGCAAGATACACCAAGCCCCCAGTGGACTAAGGATCTTACGACTTCGATTGACAAAGTAAAAGGGAAGATCACGAGGGAGAACCATGACTGTCAGTAGTAAGGTTCCCTCACTATGAGTCATGCAAGAAAGATATCAAAAATTTTCAAGGCAAAGAAAAATTTGTCAAGAAATTTTCAAGTATCTTGAAAAGATATGAACGGGATGTATACCCCCCTACGTTAAAGCGATCACACACGCCTCACCGGGGGTGATTGCTTTAAGGTAGTGATACATATAAGAAATGAGAAAGGAGCACGTTATCACAAGGATTTAGCACCCAAGTGTGAGATAAGCCCAAGGATAATAGACACAAAACACAAAGCACAAGGTGACTTTGCTTTCCTCGGGGTCAGTATGCTGTATGATAATTCATGTATATCATATGTATGTATGCATAATTGTTCTTCATTCCCCAATCAAGGAAGGTCACCTAGAAGAAGGGAACACATGTGTCTTTTGAGTCAACATGAGAGAGATTGAGAGATCTCAATGCTTTGCATCGTCCTCAAGTAGACAACACTAAGGACAACAAATAGAAGAATGAGAATAACATATAGAAGAAGTAACAAACGAGAGGGGGAGAGAATCTGCTATGCTAATGAAACTAGTCTAGCACGTCATCTACCCCCCGATCTTGCTGATCAATGTTTCGGGAAGGTAGGGAACATGCTAGAGGAGGAACATCCAACACAACAGATGGAGCTATCACAAGATCCAAACAAGGGCTATGTTCATACCCCAAGCCACGGTGTTCTTGTCTAGGAGCTAGGATAAGTGCTTTAGAAAATTCATTAGATAAATGGTTATCAATATCAACAAGTTCATATTCACTATCAGAATGAACAGGAGTAACATTTGTATCATGAATAACATTTTCATCTATATCATCATCAAGATTTATAAAAATAGGATCTTTAACTCGCACAGGATCAAGACCATCATGCATCTTATGTTTAGGAGATTTCGGCTCAATCGTCGGCTGAGGAGAAAATGGAATAATGCTTGTTGAAGGTGTTTTTGGAGATTGCAAAGTTTGAGAGGCAGCTGCCTGAGCTCTAAGGCGACGCTTTCGTCGGCATTCACGTGCAGAACGATTTCGTCTAGTCTTAGTAGGAAGTGGAGAAGATTGAGGAGGAGGAATGTTCTCATCCTTATCACTTGGGTGTTTAGGTTGTGGTCTCTTAGGTTGGATAATAGGAGAAGAAGAAGGTCTCTTCTCTCTATAGAAGGAAGGAGGAGGAACTGCTCCATATAAAGGAGGAATTTTTGGTTTAGGAAGGAGACCAAGTCCATCATGACGAGGAGGGATAGGTCTGCTTTTAGGAAGTTTATTAATCATAGGCATAGTCACATCCATAGGAATGGGTTGGGAATCTTCTTGAGGAAAGACATTAGTTTTATCTTTCAAAGGAAGAACTTCCTTCTCAAGAATGATAGGAATGTCAAGTTTGGGTGTTCTAGGTTCACTTAGAGATAGGATCATATCTGTTTTCCACTTTTGATAAGATTTGAAAAGATGATCACTTCGCGGAGGAAAAGATTGGAATTGTTTAGGCCAAAAGTAATCAATAGGAACGCTAGAAGTTCTTTCAGCTGGTTTAAAGAGACTATGATTGACAGTAACAACTTCACCATTATGGGGAAATTTCAAACACTTGTGAATAGGAGAAGCAATAGCTTTCATGGAAGATAGCCAAGGATAGCCTAGCTTCACACGAAATTGTTCGGATGATGGAATAATAGCAAAGTCCACATCAAGAGATTTGTTATGGACCTCAATAGGTAATGTAATAGAACCAACTGCAGAAGAAGAAAATGCATCAAATAGTTTCACAACCACATCTGTTTTGTCATAGATCACTTGATTCAATTGCAAAGTAAAAAGAAATTCTTCAGTAATGACATTAACCATGCAAGAAGGATCAATAAGCACTCCACGACAAGGTGTATTTTTGACTTTTGCAACTATATATAAAGGACCATCAGGTGCCCTGATAGTTTCACTGGAATCAAATGTGATGGAAGGTTCTTTAGGGATTTTCTGTTGCTCTACAAAGTTAATCACATCCGGAGTCATGGACACAAGATCATCAGGTGAGACAGAGGAATCAGTAGTATCAATCGCATTCGAGGTATGAGAAGGTAATGGATCAGTAAAAATATGAGGATTTTGGTTAGGAAGAGCTACAGATTTGTTGCCTTTATCATTCACACCAGAAACAGAGATAGTATTATTATCAATCAAATCTTGAATTTTCCCCTTTAAAGCAAAACATTTTTCAGTATCATGCCCAAGTTGATGATGAAATTGACAAAAAGATTTGTTATCAAAATAAGGTGAATTAATCTTTGCAGGATCAATTTTCCTTATAGGAGGAAGAGTAAGCACATTTTGTTCCAATAACTTATTCATAATACTATGCAATGATTCATTCAAAGGAGTAAACTTTCTTTCTCTCTTGAAAAACTTAGAAATAGGAGACACACCTGATGCTGCATTCACATTGTTGTTGATGATGTTTTCATTGAATTTAATGGACTCTCTATTCGGTTTAAACTTCCCAAATGGTTGTTGACTACTATCACCCTTATCACTCGGAGCCATAGGATGTGATTGTTCCATTTGACTCACAGTCAGTTGATAATTGTGAAGAGTTGCACACAACTGTTGGAAAGAAGTAAACTCAGAAAACAGGAGTTTTTCTCTAATGTCTTTTTGTAAATTAGAAATAAAGATTCTTTGAATATCATTGTCAGGCACTGGAAAAGAAATTTGAGCATACAAATGCTTATATCTACCAATGAAATCAGTCACTTTTTCTTTAACACCTTGTTTACAATGCATTAAATCAATCAAAGTAACTTTAGGACTTATATTGTTTTGAAATTGTTGAATGAAAGCATTTGCAAGTTGTTCGAAAGAAGTAATAGAATAGGAAGGCAACGAGCAATACCATTGTAGGGTTTTATCTCTTAATGTTCTAGTAAATAGTTTTGCAAGCAACCTTTGGTCATAAGCAAAATCGGTACATATTGTTTGAAAGGTCTTAACATGTGTTAGAGGATCACCCTTACCATTATAAAGCTCCAAATGTGGAATTTCAACATGTTTAGGGGGGATAGCTCGAACAATGTCAAGAGAAAGTGGGCTCGCAACGTCAAATGTGGGCACACTAAACCTAGATTGATTCATAGAGGCAATTTGTTTTTGTAAAGAAGAGACAGTTTGTGCAAGATTGTTAATGGTCACTTCAGTCGAAGAGTTCATATTAGACGTGTTGGATTGTGATGGAGGTGTTATGTTATTGAAAGAAGGTAGAGAGTAAGGTGGTGGGACACTATGATAGTTAGTCATAGGAGATGATTGGACAGGAGGAACACTACAAGGAGGAATGGAATGGTTAAATGAATTGCCCCCTTGCATCATGTTCATTTGTGGAGATATAATAGGCACACTCATTGAAGGAATGAATGAAGAAGTTGGATTGAATGAAGGAAGAGGGTTAATTGAAGAAGAGGGATTGCCCCCATGACTAGTGATCATAGGAGGAATGTCTTGTATTGAAGTAGTCATTATGTTTGATGTAAAAGTAGGTATACTAGCAATAGAAGTCGTTAAAGGAATAGAATGATTGTCTTGAGTAGGAGGTTGTGTATAACCTAAGGTTTCGGCACAACTTTTCATAGGCATCACATTTGAATCCACAATGTGTGCAATACCACGCAAAATATCAATTCCATTCTTATCACTTTGAAGCATACGTTTTAGACCCTCAATTAAAGGAAGAGCTTGACTATCAGGGTATTCTTGAGACATCCATTGTCGAAAATCATCAAATTGGTTATCCAATTTCGAAAGTTGTTCTACAGAAACCTCATGGAGAGCTTCTTCATCATTAAGAGGATTAGAGGAATTACCCATGTCCTCGTTAAAAAGGCCATTCAAATTAGGTTCCATCTCCTCAGTAATTAAACCTTGGAAGGACTTAATTCTAAGGCTTCGTCTAACGGGAATAGTGTAAGTAGGGCTTATTGTTGTAAAACTCATGCACTAAAGAAAGAGAGAAGATTTTGAATTTTAAAGGTAGCAAATTTCAGTAAAACTAGCCAATCTTCCAGATTTAAGCTGTTAAATACAATCAGGACAATCTCCCGAAATTTCAAAAAAAATGTCCGGGACTGTGGCGCTTGGAGTGCACACGGTCCTCGCAACTTTTTTCGAAATTTGCAGGGATGAAAGTTATGATGATTTTACAGCCAACCTGAAAAAATTGAGTGACTTTACAATCTGTAGATAGGCCAAATTAAAGTTGCAATCTCAAAATTGAACCCTACCAAGATTGTCGAAAAATGCAAAATTTGAATTTTGAAAAAGAGAGGGAAACTGAAATTTTGAATTTTATGATTTTAGAGGGAATACCAAAAGCAATGCAAGTTTTGGATTTTAAAAATTGACTCAATTTCACGCAAAATTCAATTTTGAAAGCGGAAATCAAAGTTGTTGTAATTAAGCACTTAATTTCAAAAAGTCACAAATTGCAAGAATTTGAATAAGGCACTGAAATTTCGAATGAATGTTAACACACTTTTCAGATTTAGGACTGTAAGAAACACAATTCTGACACAAATTTCAATTTCAACAATTTTTGAATGATTAGAAGCCTCAATCAAAGCAATCGCTAGACCAACTTTGACTATAATTTTGAAGGTGTTAAAATTGATAAAATCAGCCAAAATTCTGGATTTTAGCAGAAAAATAGAGTAAGATGTCGCTCCCGAAATTTTTAAAAAAATGTCGAGGACGTTGGCGCTCGGAGTGCACACGGTCCTCGCAAATTTTTTCCAAATTTTCAGGGATGAAAGATATTGTGATTTTATTGCGGAATCCAAAGTTATAGCTGATTTGGAAATGTTTTGATCAGTGAAATTGTCGGACAAAGGTTGAATCAAGAGGGTTTCAAAAATTAGGGTTTTGACACTTAACCACTTAATTTTCAAAATTAAAGCACAAATATGAATTGATAATTTGTAATAGAAGGGTAGATCTGAAACAAGCATTAACAATTAAACATTTCACAAGTGTAATTACTTAAAAAGAAAATTTAGGGTTTTTATGCAATTAACCTCTAAAATTTTGCAAAAGATCAAACATGGAAATGTAATCAAGGAATCCAATTTTCAGATCTAACTATGAATAATCAGAAAGGATGTTCACGTTGGGTTCACCAAAATGTAAAGCGGAAAATCGCGATCGAACCCTAGTTGCTCTCCCCTCTTCCAACTCCAAGGAGAGAGAAGGGAGATTCACTAGGGTTGATGGTTTTCACTTAGGGGAGAGACTTTACATTCAAAAGAGGGGTTGAAACCCACAAGATCCAATCCCACACAATGCAAGATTGGATGCTAAATAAGTTTCAAGGGTTAAGAAAGCAAGGCTACCCTCTTTTGTAAAGAATGTTGATAGAAGAATTAAGCTAGGAATGCATAGAAAGTGACAAAGATTCGCTTATAAACTGAGATAGGGATATAGGATGAAGCTGCGGACCTGGAATTAGCAGTAAAATGTTGATACGGCGCTGTCCTACAAATTTGAGCAAAAGTTGTCAGGACGATGGCGCTCGGCGTGCACACGGTCCTCCGAAAAATTCGCGAAACGAAGGGGGATCTGTTCGTCTCTGCACAAGGATTCCAGATCTTCAATTTTAGCCGCGTACCTGCCACCTACACACAGAAAAGAGAAGATGATTGGGGGGTTAGGGATTAGGGGTTTGCCTTTAGGTCAAACCCCAGTTTTGGAATTAACCAAGAAATGAGAAATTGCTGTAAATGTCAATGTATGTAATGTAAAACAAGTACTAATACCTTGTTGTAAGGATGTTTGTATCCTTATGTGCGAAGGTATAGATGTTGTTGTTTGTTGTATTGTTGTATGTTGTATGTAGCATGTAGTATGTGATCTCCTCTTCAATGGTTGAATCCTTGTCTTGAATGCAACACTTAGCCTTGAATGGAGACTTAGAATGATCAATTGCTTGAAAGAATGCTTGAATGCTTGAATGCTTGAGTATAGTTTCCACGCTTTTTCCCTCATATCCAATGAAAGAGGAAAATGTAGTTTATATACTTGCCAATTAGGGTTGATAGACTGATTTTCTCGACCTTAGGCCGACCAGGAAAGATAATTTTCCAATTTGGAAACATAAAGACCCGAAGTCCAAAAGAGACCGGGCCCAAAATAGGACCCAGGGACCAGGGCACTGGGCGCCCTGGTCCTGAAGGACCAGGGCGCTGGGCGCTCTGGTCCCACCTCCCGGGACAGCAGGGTGCAAAGGAGGTTCAGGCCAGGGTGCTTGAAAAATGCAGTTTTTGGTGTCGAAAACAGGTTTCGGGGTCTCCATTCAGGTTGCGTGTTGCGTCGCCATCGTGAAGACCGAAATGCAGTCGAAATTGCAAGTGTCGCAATTTTAGGACGCTACACCAACAAAGTATGATCATAGCTATCAAAAGGTTTGTCTTTTGGTTCAAAAGGAGATATCTCTTCATAGAGGGGATTATTGAAAACAACCATGTTACTAGATTTAGTGGAAGAGTTGATAGGAATGTACCCTTGAGAGGAACCATTCGACTTATCTTTCTCATCACACCTAAATGACATAGTAACATGGTTTATGAGTTTTTGGTAAAATGAAGGTTTGACATCTTTAGGGTTCAAAAACTCATCTAAAGCTTCATCTAATTCATCTTGGCTATACTCATAATAATCATCATAAGCATGAACATTTTGTAAATAAAAGTCTGACATTTTGAAATGAAAGTTGCATGAAATTTAAACACGCAATGCAAAGAAACACACTCTTTTTTTTTTTTTCTTTTTAATGAAAATGAAATGAAGACACACTAAATCTAGATCTAGATCTAACAAATGCAATGCAAGAGGAAGCAATGATAGATTCACGTCGGGTTCACCAAAATGTGTGGGGGAAAAAGCAAGACTAGGTTATCATGCCCTAATCCTACCTTTCGACACACATTACGAAATATGAAAGAGCCTACAGGTATCACACAATTGGCTACTTCTTTTTGTGAAAGGGAGAGCCACGGGCTACCTATTAGGATTTCTATTCCTTTGTTGTAACTGAAAGGTAAAATTATGCAAGTTCAATTCCTAACCCTAAAATGCAAGTATGAACTAATGACAAGATTGTAGAATTGAACTTAAACAATGGAAAGCTGTAAACACAAGGATAAAAAAAGAATGCAGATGCGTACCCAGAGTCAAAATTTGACTGAAAATGTTCGGGACGGGGGCGCGGGCGCCACTGTCCTGATTCTGTCCCGGAACTGCACCTGAAACTGCTGTTTTGCACTCTAGAAAACTATCTGAAATGCTGTCTGTCAGGAGGACCAGGGTGCCCAGCGCTTCTGTCCCAGGGACCAGGGTGCCCAGCGCCCCTGTCCTGGCAGGACCAGGGCGCCCCACGCCTCTATCCTGGTATTCTGCTCTGCAATTTGGTGTGGGGTGCTGTCTCGACCTGCTTTTCCCGGATCTGTAACCTGCGGTGTCGTCCGAGTTTTGAAACCTGCACTTATATCTGAAAAAGGTGTTTGGGCGGCTATATAGGGTTTTGCCTTAGTCAAACCCCCGCTTCGGTGATTTCCACCTCCATGAATAGCCAAGTTGTATTGTAAAAGTAATGTGTGTGCAGACCTTGTGTGTGTGCAAGATCTAAAATGCAAGTAAGCAAACTAGAGCAACCTAGAAAGTAAACCCTAATTGCTTGTAAATGATAATGTAAATGCTCTAAATCAAGATGCAAAGTGATCTAAAGCATGAATAAATGATATATTGGAGCTTATGTAAAGACATTAAAACAACATGAAATCACACCCAACCCCCAAGGGAGAGGTACAAGCCAATCTTCAGTCGGTAATCTCCTATTGTTCTTCAATGTCTTCCAAGCCCTAAATGGATGAATGGATTTGATAAATGCTTGATAGAGGGATGTTGAATGTTGTTGAAGTCTTCCAAGATCTCCTCTTTCGCTGCATATGAGGTTCCTAAAAACAAAATTTTGATCCCTTCAAATGAAGAAAGAGAGCTCTTATGTATGAAACCCTAGGTCGCAATTTTGTCTTTTGGCCGACCTAGAGATTGAATCTCCCGCCAATTTCTTGGGGTTAAGCTTTATTTTATGATTGGATCGTGCTCCTAAAATTTCAGGAAAAATGTCCGGGACCGTGTGCACTCCGGGCGCCATGGTCCCGACAACTTTTCACCAAATTTTCAGGGCCGTCAGATATGATGATTTTAGAGAGAATCCCAAAGTTACAGGTGATTTCGAGATATTTTGACCCCCGAAATCAAGCCCCCAAGTTCAAAATAGGACTTAATTAGGGTTTTTTGATTAGATGATGTATTGGAGGAATAACATGAAAAGGGGCACACTTTAACGAAAGGGCCCAACTTTATGATGAAATAGGACCTTAGACCTAATTAATTTGATTAATTAAGTGCTAAAGGGGAAAGGCAATGAAAAATGTAAAATGCACCAAGGCGGGTGCTAAACTAGGTGTGAAATTGTACTGCTTTAGCAAGTGCGTACAATTTACGACGCTACACTTAGAACTATCTTTCCAACGATATATGACTTGCAAAAATGGAGATCAAATGCCCAAGTTAAACTCTATTTTGTGAAACTTGACCAATATGTCTTGTAAGAGAGCCTAAGGATTAAAAAATAAGCCCCTAGTCCTATCACAGACCAGGGGCATGGCAGTAGGGGCAATTAATAAAGGTTTAGCCCCTAGTTGCTACTGTCACCACAACCAAGGACTAAGTGCACGTTGAGGCTATGGATAGCACCATAAGCTAAGGCAAAGTAGTGGGGCATGGTGGGCGGTGCTCGAGTGACGTTGCAATGGAAATAGAGTGACTAGAGTAGTGGCCTAGTGACATGAGCCAATCATGTGCATTGTGACCAACAATTTTAAACATTGACCAAAAATAATTTAAAAAATTGTCATTATTATTTTTCTTTTTACTAAAAAAAATTCTACATCTACTTATAAATAGGTATGAGTGTGTACAACGTTGTATGACTAGATGGATATGTACAATCAAATAGATTTTGCCTTGAAAGTCATTCTTAGCAAAAATAAAAACTCCAAATTCAACTACTCAATTTTTGATGAAACGACATGCGATCTTAGGGTTTTTTACTATTGCAAGCATAATAGTGAAGTATGTTTTTTCCACGATGCACCAATTTTCATCTATGTTTTCCATGATGCACCAATTTTCACCAACCTATGGTTCTTTTCCTTGATTCTTGTGCCCTTAAAAAAAGGCCCAAAATTTCAACTTCTCAGATTTTGATGAAATGATAGTCGATCTATAAGTTTTGAGACACTCTAAAAATGATTTCATCACACAATGGCAACCTCCATTTGAGCCCAAATTGTATCTAAATATTACTCAAATCTCTGAAAATTTAAATATAAATTTAGTATATCTATGTTGTGATACTATGTGGGAGTTGATAGCTAACCTCGATCATGTTCAACACACCACCTCCAGTACAATTTAGCAACCAAAGCCTCCCCAAATAAAACAGACTACCTTAAGCCAAGCCCACTCGACTACTTCGGGCTACACACCAAGTCCCAATTGACAAGACACCATTTGTAGGAGGACAGGTTGCCTGCACATAAGAATTGCCTTGCCAAAGAATACAATCCCTTCAGGAACCACTTAGGGGCCACTTGGAGCATACACCGATAAATCGGAAGAGCCTGAACCACCGACTAGAACAGTTGAACCCTCCCAACAAAGGATAACCATATGTGTGTCCAATGTTTAACCTTCATACAAAATTTATCCAAGATACCCTACCACGAATCCCTGGGAGGGTTACCAGTAGAGATAGGAATCTCAGGATATGAGCAATCCTCCTCTGAATATTTCCAAGTGTGTTGAAGAAGAGAATGAAAGATTTATCCTCATTGATCAACTGGCTCGAAGCGACAAGATAAATATCCAAAACTTTGCACAGATTTAAAGATTCTCTAATCCGACCAAGTCCCATCAAGGCCGTGTCATCAACAAACTGCAAATGAGACTGAGGATGCAGGTCATTTCCCCAATTCCAACCTTGAATAATAACTAGACCCACATTATGCTTAATCAACCTCCCTAGACCCTCCGCCAGAAGAATGAATAAGTACAGGGAGAGGGGGTCCCCCTAGAGAAGACCCCTAGAAGCATCAAACAACTCAGTATGATCTCCATTGATTAGCACAGAGGAGGTAGACGTAACAAAACTCATTACCCATTGAATCCATCTATTAGCAAAGCCAAAGGCCCTAAGGATCTTCTGGAGAAAGGACCAACGGACTCTATCATAAGCCTTAGCCATATCCAGCTTAATAAACATATATTTTTCCTTGGAAGACGCCATAGAATGAATGGCTTCAGTAAAAATGACCACACCATCTAGGATTTGGTGACCTTCCACAAACCCACTCTGCTCCTCTGAGATGACATCCCCAAGCCAGTTCTTCAACCTCTCCACTATCAACTTAGAAATGATCTTATAGATCACATTAGAGAGAGAGATAGGGCGAAACTGGCCTAACCGGTCAGCCCCATCACACTTGGGGATTAGTGCAATGAAAGTCGCATTCAAAGCACGAAGCATCCGCTTATTCCTATGAGGCTCTTGGACCACCTCAAATAAGTCCAATTTGATAATATCCCATAAATCTTGGAAGAACTCAACCAGGAACCCATCCGGACCAGGGTCTTTTCCTTTCCTCATGAGAAAAACAATCCTCTCAAGTTCTTCCAGCAAAATAGGACCCATAAGTTTCTCATTCATCTCCCTAGTAACTAGAGAAGGAATACAAGCAAGAACCTGATTCTCCTCTTCCAATTCCCCCTGAGTATCCTCGCTAAAGAGGGACTGAAAATACGGTAAAGCCTCCCTAGAGATCTCCTGCAAGGATAAACACTGCTCACCACTATCATTGACTAGAACAGGAATAGAATTGCCATGTCTTCTTGCTTTCACTGAATTGAAGAAGATCATAGTATTCTTGTCCCCCGCTTGAAGCCAATCAATATGAGCTCTTTGTTTCTAATAGATTTTCTCCCTAAGCTTCCATTCCTCTAAATCCTTGACTGCCCTGTCTTCCTCCCTAAGAAAGGCTTCAGACAAACCATGCTCTCTTATTTCCCTAGTAATGTCATTCAACATTGTTTGAACAACTTTCTTATCTTGAAAAATATTCCCGAAACACTGATGGTTCCACCATTTAAGCTGAACCTTAACAAATTGCAACTGCTTGACAAAAGTGTACATAGCAGTGCCAAAGGTTGGCCTCCCTTTCCTCCACCACTCCACAACATGATCTTGTAAAGAAGGATCCCACAACCACATAAGCTAGAATTTGAATGGAGGAGTGCGAGCGACCTGAGCAGAAGAAGACACCAACTTTATGGGCCAGTGGTTTGACCCTCTCCAATCAATAATCTCTGAACATTTGGACCACCCCCCACCAACCCAAAAACTAGAAACCAGAAAGCAGTCCAACCTCTCTGCAATCCAATACTCCCCAACCCTCCTGTTGTTCCAAGTGAACAAACCATTACCAGACTTAATGTCAACAAGATGCAAAGAAGATATACTATCCTAGAGAAAGAAAGAAGAAGGTTTCAAATGCATATCACCACCCTTCTTCTCACACAACTCTAAAATGACATTGAAATCTCCCGCCATAATCTAGGGATGAAAAGGGAATTGCCCTCACACAAAAGAAATGTGAAACCATAAATTTTGCTTACCCTAAAGATCAGTGGGGGCATAAATTTTAGTAAACAAGATATATTCCCTAGTTTCAAGACTAGAGGCAACCCCGGACAAAGAAGATCTGGAAGCAACCCACCAAATAGGACGAATCTTCAAGGGGTTCCAAAGGTAGGCCACCCCTCCAGAGGAGCCAACTGCCCCAATACACTGACACTCGCCTCACCCTCAAATCTTCGACACCACACCCATCATACTTTCCATAGAAAGTTTAGTTTCCTACAAGAACAAGACATCAGGTGAATGACTCCTAATCAATTCTTGAACAACTTTTTGTCTAGGGCCATTGTTCAAGCCCCTCACATTCCATGATAGCACAATCATTTCAGAGGATTGGAAAAGTGAGAATCCAGAGTCTTTACTGACCTTGAATCAACCAAATTCTCCCCCATCAATTTGATCTTATCCAAATCCTTCTTTCTGCCAACTTTCGAATTCTTCTCTGAAGCACCTTTCTTAATATCTTTCTGATGAAGATACAGGTGTATGGAGGTCTTATTACATTTGACCCCAGCAGGTTCCAATTTCTGAGTTGTCGGAGAACCCTCCCCCCCAACCAATTTCACTTCCGCACCAGAAGTGGATCCCAATTGGACCACTACTGGCTGATCCATCTCCATTTGTTGGCTTCCAACCACTTGCAGATCTTGGGTAGAGTCCTTGGTCACACTTTCCAAAACCACCCCTGATGTACCTTGATCCAAAGGGATTAACCCCAGATTTACTTCCTGTTGGCTAAGTTCATCCAAGGCTTTGAAACTGTAAAAGGTATCCTCCTCATGTCTCTCCTGCAAGGACCTCTTTTGTCCTCAATTCCTGTTCTTTGTCTTAACTGAGACAAAACCATCAACACTCACTACCTCTTCCGACATAGCAGCTTTTCCTTTATCAACCCCATCTAGGTTATGGGCCGACTGTTGAGCTTGGTGCACCACCAGTTTATACCTAGGGCACTTGCGCTATAAATGACCATACTCATGACATAGACAAAACCGAAATGGTAAAGTCTCATAATCCAACTGTTGAACCCAAGAATAAGAGCCCACACACACATCTATAGCATCTGGCAAAGGTTTACTAAGATCAATTTCAACACAGATACGAGCAAAATTCATTACCTTTCTCCCCAGGGTTTGCGTTGAAGACCCCACTGGCTTCCCAAGTAGTGAGGCAAGCTTCCACAACACATCCTCCGGGCAGCATTCCACTGGAAAATGCAGTAAACGAACCCACACTGGAACCCTATTCAGGAGCTCCTCCGACAGGTTAAACCCCGCGTGCCAAGGTTTTATGAACAACCCCACCTGCTTGTAAAAATATGGTCCTCCTTCAAAAACCCTATTGTGATCCTCCATGTAGTTGAAAGTAACCATTAAGTAGTTGTTTGCCAACAACATAATCTCCATTTCCCCTTTCGGTGCCCAAGTCCTCTACACCTATTTTTCCAAAAACTATAGAGAAACCCTCATCCCCAAAAACTTGCAAAATAGAAAGTGTTTTGAGAAGTATTCAACATCTTAAACTATCATCTTCGGAGGAATAACCAACCTCGACCTCTCACTGCATCTCTCCAGATAGTCATTAATCTTCGTAATCTGAGAGCCACCATACCAAACCCCGAATCAGAGGCAAAAAGATTATTATTAAAAGTCTTAATACTTTGGGATGGGGATTTTGAACCCACTGCAACACGGAAATCAATGGCGGGAGGTGCCTTCGAGGCCTCTCCACCAATACTCAACATTGGACCTCACAAAATAGAAAAAAGCCACACCCCAAAGGGGACAAGCAAGGAAACATTGCAACCAAGAGCCTACCCCTTCCAAGCACCACCGAAAGGCAAAGCCGACCATAGCCCCCTGCCCCACTGGCTAACCATAGACCCTCAGAGAACCCTGAACCCCAACCGCGCACAACACAACCCCCCTCCCGCAGACCACCAGCACCCATAACTCGTCCCCTCCCTACACAAACCTCCACTGCCCTCCCTCTGACGCACCTGCAAGCAATGACCACCCACGAGCTAGGGCATCGGTGCCCTAGCTCAACATCCTGCAGTCTCCCTCACGCACGACGCTATCAATGCACATGTAATTATTGTTTTTTTAAAATCTTTTATTTTTAATTTATTTTTTTTATAAAAACTTTTCATGCCTTTTATTTTTTAAATAAATTGTTTTCATGTTTTTATTAGTTTTTTTTAATTTAAAAAACTTCTTTCTTGCATGTGTTATCTTAATAAAAAACAAATTGTTTTTTTTTTCTTTTTTTTAAAAAAAGTTTTTTTGCATGTGCTTTTTTTTTTTTTTAATCATTTTTTTATGCATATGTTTTTTTCAATAAAAAACAAATTGTTTTTTTCTTTTTTTGAAAAGTTTTTTTGCATGTGAGTTTTAATTTTTTAATCAATTTTTTTTCACGTGCTTTTAAAATAAAAAACAAATTATTTTTTTCTTTTTTTCAAAAAGTTTTTTTTTGGGGAGCGCTTTTTAATTAAAAAAAACTAATTTTGCCTTAGTAAGAAAAATTGGGAACATGTTTTATTTTTTCACCTAACCTATATGCAATGTTCTCCAATTGGTAACCTTGGGCAGGGGGGGCGGGGGGTGCAATTTTGGCTTCCTTAATTTCACCCTTGGCTATATTCCAACCAGAGGGCATATCGTCTGCACAGATTTCTACAGGGCATCATTTGGTGGCAACATCATCTACATGTTTTCCAATTTTGCACACTTGCATTTCATGTTGGATCTTCTTCTTTGAGATATGTTGTACACACATTATCATAAAAGGCCACACCTCTTTGTCCTTTGTCTTTTGATGACACATGTGATGCAATCCTTCTATATTGTAGATAAGGAATTCAATATCGGACCTTTGACCTGTCTCCTTTATTGAGCATGTCAGTATGTTTTTGTAACCTATGGTTCCCATACTTGGTCAGCGTGCCTGATCTTTATCATTTGCAGTGAGTGATTCATCGTCGTCGACATTGGTACTTGGTTTTGTCACACTTTGACGTTTTTGGTGCAACATTAGTTCTCATTCTTCCCATGGAAGAACATTTATAGGAGATTCTACATTTTTGGAGGGCTTCATGGTCTCCATTTGTCTCTTTTTGGAGAGGAGATTTGTTCCCACTAGGTTTTCTCCTTTTCTCCACTTTACATAGATTTGCATATTGTGATTGGGTACCTCATCAGGCCTTGTTGTCGAGACCCAAATTTGCATGTAGTTGTCTTTGTTGCATGTAGCTGCATTAATGCACTTATCTTTTTAGCTACTCCCTAAATTCATCTTAAGGGAGGGTGTTAGAGTAAAATATTTTATTTACTTAATTAATTTAATCATATTGATTAACTAATTAAGTCACCTTTTCTTTTTTCACTTAAGCTAATTAGGAAGCTTTTTTAGTCATTTAATATGCAGGCATCCCTTAGGTATATTAATAATTAATTCATTATTAATTATTAATTTCTTTTTAGGGTTTCTATTTTTAGAATTAGATCTTTATAAGGATTGCATATCCTTCATTGTAAATCAAGCAATACAAGCAATATTCAATCAAGCATTCAATTCTTGTTATTGTCTTTAATATTCTCATTTGTTGTGCAATTTCTCATTTGTATGTAATAGGTATTCTTGCAGATGATTATCTGGGCTTGTGGGAATTCAACAATCATAAATTCTAAGAAGACCAAGGTTAAGTCTATAAAGAAAAGGTTTTGAATTTATAAAAGAAAAATAGATAGGGATTAAGTTTGCATTTGCATTGTTAAGGACACACCTTTATGAAGGAAATAGTGTTTTAGAGAATGAGGTCAAGATTCCATCATTAGGGGTGTACCTTATAAAGGAAAATGTGTTTGATTTTTAGAAAGAAAAAATATATTGTTAGGTGTACACTTGATAGGGAAAATGAACATTGAAATTGAAAATTGTATTTGCATCTTTAGGTGTGCAATTATGTGAATAAAACATACATCAAAAAACAAGATCAAATTGTCATTATTGAATCCGCGTTGACACAGAGTGTTGTGTGTTCGAATCGTTGTAGGTCATTTATCCACTCAAGTGTGTGCATGATGCATGGTGGTTGGATATGGCGTAGGTAATGCAAGTCAAGACTTGACCATTGTTGATATTGCAAGGTATGTTGGTGTTAATCCCCATGCAAACAGATACTTTGATGGGCCCATACATAGTTGGTAGGCAATTTAGACATGGAGATACAATGCAAGGGTATTAATGCCCAACCAAAATGATTGTGTCGGCACTCGTGAGCAGTGTACGGTGGCAGTCGGTGGGTGGTGTGTAGGACACTGTGCGATGGAGGAAGGGTAGGCTTGGTGTCGTGGACAAATAAGGATGGTGCACAAGGAAGGAGATATAAGGAGATTGGAGGAATAAGGTGTATAGAGAGATAGGGAGTATTAGAGAGAAGCAGCGGAGTGATAAGGAGAGATAGATGGAGAGATAAGGACAGATAGATGAAATGATTAAAAATTGGAGGGGTTAATACCTCAATCAAATGACAAATGTAACCATGGGGAGGGGGTCCCCCAAATGTGGCCCTCACTAGTTAGTAAATCCAGTGTAGAAAAAATCATAACCAATAAATAAATAACAAACAAACAAAAGACAAACATTCTCCCCTAACCTTATCTAACCATGAACCTATATACTATAGGTACAAATGTGAATTAAAAAATCTGAAGATGAGCAAATTTCCTTTAACTTGCATTCTTGAAAAAAATATCATACACTCAGCCTCCTATGTTATATGAAAATAATATACACAATATTTTAAATAAAGTAATTTCACAACTAAATGAAATTAATAATGAGTGTTTGTCAAAACTTAAGGTGGC
Source organism: Cryptomeria japonica (assembly GCF_030272615.1). NCBI lineage: Eukaryota > Viridiplantae > Streptophyta > Pinopsida > Cupressales > Cupressaceae > Cryptomeria > Cryptomeria japonica. Next base: position 872,534,581 of record NC_081409.1, on the reverse strand, counting down.
TTAGCATTTTCAGCTATGCAACCATATAAAGAAGAAGCAACTATCCATACTTTAGGATACACCAATACATAAGTTAGTCCTATATCTGATTGTGCAAGAGAGGCCCCTTATCCAACAAAGAAACGACTATTAAGACCTTAAAATATACCAATACATAAATTACTAGCATTGAAAACTGCTATCCACCTAGAGTCCTTAGGTAGTATTTGTTAGTATTATGGATGACTTTGTCATGTGTTGCATTGGTTTTGTCATTGATATCAACACTTGTCTTCTTGGAGGTTTACATTATGTTCACCGGTATGGTTAGTGGCTTATGCACAGTCACTGGTATGTGTTCACCAACAGGTTATATGGTTCACCGACAATGATGATAACTTGGAGATCATTTGGTTACGTCGAAGACATGGATTGGAAGTTTGGTTTTGGTGTTTTTCTTATTGGTCTAATCGGGTTGACATATTTTCCTTTACCAATAGATAGGTCTAGGTTATGAACCAGTACATATTATCTATTCTAGATCAACACGACACATTATGGAGACTGTTTTTTGATTGGTTATTGTGGTAAATGTATTGAGCCGACATGTTGTATTACATCAAGACTTATTTGTAATTGATTTAATTGTAATATCTTTAGTGAGCTGACCTATCCATTTCATCTTAGGTTTTGTATAAATGATTGTAAGCTCTTATTGAAGATCGGGGATATGGTTATGGTATGAGTGTATTCAAATATTGAACCACAAAAATAAGCAGATCCTTGTGCGAATCACGCAGACATTATTTGAAGGTTGAAGGAAATTTATGAAGGTGTTTTGACACTCATGTTCAAAGCTTAACTAGTACTGAATCCAACATTAGAGATGTTATTTTGAGCAGTACATTATCATTGGATTTAACCATCCAATTGTGTAGTCAGTGTGACTCCTAATTTGTGATTGAGCAGTGAGTTCTAGGCAGTTGGCCTTTCTGCATGTGCAGGCCCCATTTGTATAACATACTATCTGTAGTAGTATCATCTGATTGTGGGTAAGGTTTCCTGCTGTGGTTTTTCTCTTACCGGGTTTCCACGTCAAAATCTTTGTGTTATGTGTTGTGGATGTTGTTTCTATTTTATGCATTAAGTTAAACTGATACTGCTATATTTGTTAATCTGTTTTATCAGCACTTAAGTTTGGTTTACAGACATTAAGTTTAATTTGGAATAACTTGCATTTGGATTACAATTTATTCACAACTGATTCACCCCCCCTCCCCCCCTCTCAGTTGTCCTTCCCAGGACCTAACAATTGGTATCAGAGCTAAGTCCTATTTTTGTAGAAGCCTAACAGCTTGAGGAGATCCTATGGCAACAAATATTTTCAGGAAGGACAGTTCGAAGCTTGATGGAACTAACAATGGCATATGGAAGATCAGAATGGAAACACATCTAAACTGCATTGGAAGAGATATATGGGATGTTACAAAGAATGGCTATGTTGCTCTCGTTCTGAATCAACCTCACCCACCAACATTGGCTAAGGACATGGACAATGATTCAAAGCAAGAGAAGCACTTCTGAACACATTATCAGATCAGTAAATCATGGAATTATCAGAATGATCTACTGGTAAAGCTATTTGGGATAAGTTGGAGACACTGAATGAAGGAGATACCATTGCCAAAATTGCAAAATTAGAATGTTACCGGGTTAGGTATAAAAATTTAAAAATGGAAGAAGATGAAATAATTTCACCATTTATGGAAAGAGTAACTGAAATTGTTTTAGGAATACAATGTTGTGGAGGATCCTTAAGTGAAGATGAAATTATGTCTAAAGTTTTAAGAGCATTGCTGCTGACTTACAAAATGAAAGTAACTATTATTAATGAAATGAGAGCAATGCCTAATACTTCAGTTTCTAGAGATACTTTGGTTGGAAAACTTTCAGCATTTGAGCTTGAGGAATTTGGTCCTGTTGCTACTATAAAGACCGATTTAGCTTTCAAAGCATCATCATCATCATCAACATCAACATTATCTGACAAAACTGATTGGAAATCACTTTATGCAAAAGAACTTGAAGATATGAGGAGATAAAATGAAGAACTTGAAGCACTATTTGCAAGGAAGATGCCTACAGGTCTAGCATGAAGTAAGTATGAAGGTAAAACGCCTTTCAAATGTTTTAATTGCAATAAAGTTGGTCATATAGAATCTAGATGTTCTGATAGACATGCAAGACTAAGGGAGGAAGCAAAAAGATCATATAAGCCTAACCTTGAATATCAGAGATATAGATTCAAGAAAAACAAAGATAAGTCATGTTACTATGTAGATGAAGGTGTTACAGATGACTCAGATGAAGATCTAGCAAATAGCGGATGGGCTTTTGTTGCAATAAAGGAAGATCAATCGGTAGAGTAGGCACTGGCAGCTAAAATTGAAGAAAAAGATGAATGGATTATAGATAGTGGATGCTCGCATCATATGACTGGTGATAAAAGAAAATTCTTATGATATCAAGAAATTCATGGAGTTCTAGTAAGGTTTGGAGATGATAAAGCTTGTTTAATCAAAGGAAAAGGTACTATATCTTTGGATGGTAACCACAATACTAACAATGTTTTCAATGTAGAAGGGTTAAAGCGTAATCTTTTGAGTGTTGGCCAGTTATTCGAAAAAGGATTTCAGTTATAGTTCAAGAATGAGAAATGCAAAATCATAAACAAAACCGGATTGGAGATTGCAACCGATAATCAGACTAAAGGTAATATCTTTCACTTGAATACTAGTGATAAAACATGTTTGATTACACATATTGATGAAAGTTGGCTATGGAATAAAAGACTTTGTCATGTGAATTTTGATTGCATTATAAAGATTAGTTCAACTAAGGTAGTAAGGGATTTACCTAAGATTGTGAAACCTCATAATCCGGTATGTAAGGAATGGCAAAATGGGAAAGCAAGTTAGAACAACATTTAAGAGCATTACTGAGAAATCAAATAATATTCTTGATTTAATTCATACTGATTTATGTGGTCCAACAAGAACAAGAAGTCTACAAGGAGATAGATATTTTATGCTAATAATTGATGATTATTCTAGAATGTGTTGGGTTACTTTTATCAAGGAGAAATCAAAATATTTTGGGAGATTCAAGATATTCAAGTAAATGGTAGAGAATGAAACCGACAAGAAAATCAAATGTTTGAGATCAGATCAAGAAGGATAATTTACATCTAGAGAATTTAATACATTCTGTGAAGTGAATGGAATCAAAAGACAACTATCAGCACCCTAGACACCCCAACAGAATGGAGTTGTGGAAAGGAAGAACAAAACTATTTTGGATGCAATAAAAACAATGTTAATGGAAGCAAATCTACCTCATGTGTACTGGAAAGAAGTAGTGAATACAACGGTTTATACTTTCAACAGAGTTCACATCAAAAGTGAAACCGGTAAGACCCCTTATGAACTATGGTTTGGTCATATTCTTACTCTTAAATATTTCAGAATATTTGGAAGCAAATATTATATTAGAAGAGATGAGTATATTGGCAAGTTTGATCCTAGAAGTGATGAAGGAATATTTCTTGGTTATTCATCTAAAAGCAAGACATATAGATGTTACAATAAAAGGTTACATAAAATCATTGAGAGTACTAATGTGAAGATAGATGAACACTTTAGAGGATATACAAAATTTGTAGAATTGATAGTTGAAATGATTATAAATGAACCGACACATATTGCACCGATACAGAATGAAAACTCAGTCACACCAGCATCATTAGAAAACTCAATAGTGACTAAAGAACAATAGCCTGTGAATGTTAATTAGAACAAACCCAAGTATGTAAGATTGAATTATTCAGAGAATAAGATAATTGGAAACAAGAATCAAGGTGTTATGACTAGAGGAAGACTAACAAATGAAGATGTATGTTTAATTTCTCAAGTCGAACCAACATCTATTATTGAAGCATGTAAGGATGAACATTGGATAAAAGAAATGGAAGATGAATTAGAACAAATTGAAAAGAACAACACTTGGACATTGGTTCTCTGGCCTAAAGACAAAAATGTAATTGGAACTAAATGGGTATTGTATTCAGGAAAAGCGGGGCGATGAAACTTAAAATGTGAAAATATGGTTTTAAAGAGGCTTGTCCACACACCCACGGGACTTCTTGGTGCAAGTTATGGATTCATGAAGAATGACTCAATTTCCCAAGGTTGGTTCCATGGTTCTCTATCTCACAAGGTCCCTCAAGCCAATGCCTTTGCTCTCAGATCACTGAGCAAAGTGGCTTAGGGATGACAAATGCAACAATGAGGGATGCTTATGATTGATTTAGTTATGAAAATGCATCCTATCTATGCATGATTCTATAAATGCAATAAACTAGATTATAAGATGACAAGATTAGTAACAAAACTATCCTAACATGATATACTAGTTTATGAGTTAGGATAATGATAAAGGAAATAGTCTAAAATGCTTATTAGATTAATTCCTATTACAAAGAGAGGCTAGATGTGTTAATAAAATTGAGCATAAATGAGATACTAAAAGCTTGCATGGATCCTTTTTAAATGGAGGAAGTTGAGCTCTATTTATAGTAAAAATAGGCAATGGATGGTCAGGATTGAAAGAGTTAATCAAGGGTCAAGTTTTAAAGTTGTCAATCCATGTTTTTAATTTTCATCAATGAAATGGTGACAATTGTCAACATAAGGTTGGTTGAGAGGAGAGGTAGGAAGCATTAAATGCTTGAGAAGACCTCATGGTTACCCTAGGAGGTAAAGGTTAAGGTTAGGTTAGGGTTATCCAATGGATAAAGAGTTTACCCAAAAGATAAACTCTTGTGCAAAGGTTAAAAGAATAACCATGGTCAAAGCAATAAATGCTTGATGAGACCCTTGGGTTCGATGGAGGTTAAGTTAGTCAAAAAGTTTCTAACCATGCCACTAAGGGTTAGTTAACCATTAATGGTTTGAAGACTTTGGAGAAAAATTTGTAAGAGTCCTTCCAAATTTGGGGGTATTCAACAAGTTAGCTTGTTGAATGGATAAAGGCTTTAATGCTTTTTGAAGACTTTGCTCCAAATTTGAGAAGTGACCTCCTCAAATTTAGGGAAAAGGGATAATGAATAGGTTTAGGGTAATTGATTGGGATTAGATAGGTTATAGAAGAATTTAGGAAGGGGATTTAGGAGGCAAGTGGGAGATGTAGGATTTTGCAAGTGGGTGAGGAAAATAGAATTTTATTAAAATAAAATTTATTTATTTCAATTGTGGTTGAAACTTGCATTTGTAGGATTTTGTAAGTGGGGGGATTTAATTAAATGTAAATTTAATTAAATGGGCTAGAAGGGGGCATTTAATTAAATGGGCTAGAAGGGGGATTTTAATTAAATGTGAATTTAATTAAATGGCTTAGATAGAAGAAGGGTATATTAATTAAATCTTAATTTAATTAATTGGAAGAATTAAGAATAATTAAATGAATAAAATTCACTTAATTCATTGTGCAACTTTTAGGTGTCTACATTTTTCCCCTCTTTGAGTTAACGTGTGATCACATGTTGATTCAAAGACAATCTTGTCAGATATGATGTCAAAATTTGATCGATATGATGTTGTGTGTTGAAATGTTGATATGATGTCCCAGATTTGATGATTGATATTGATGATGCTCCAGATATGAAAATTTGATATGAAACTCATATGAAATTGATGTCGAGATTTGATACGATAATCTCAAAAGATGTTTTGTTGGATTTGGAAATCTTCTCCACTTTATGATTTTTCCTTGTTTGAATTGACTTTTGAGTTTGATTGTTGGATACTTTGCAAGATATTTTAACATTTGTGATAAGAATACATAGCACACATGAAGACAATGGTCATCCTAATGCTAAACATTGAGTGTATGTTTTTTTGAGGATGTGTTTAAATCCCTGATATTATCACTGGTTTGATTTACAACAAAAGACACACCAGATAGACTCTTTATTCAAAGGTCATTGACAATATCATAGCCCACTAGTCTCGATACTCCGTCAGCTCAAACAACCTTGTCACCCCCTAAGGGGCACTTGTTTTTTTGCCTTTTGCCAGAAATTAATCCAAAGTGAATTGCTTCACAATTGAGTAGTTATCTTGGGAGATATATGGTGAGTAATCTTGGGGGCGGATTATTCCCCACCCTTGCACTATAATATTGCCAATGTTTGGCGACTGCCTCGGTTCAAAGTTTCTAATGCTAAGGTTTTTAATCAGGCTTCCTACTCGGCCGTCAGTGATAAACTCCCTCAGGAGGCTTCCCAACCTTTAGAACAAAGGCTTTATGTATCGTAAAGATACTGGGGGAAGGCTAATCGCTGCGCGCAACCATTGAAAGGGACTTTCGTCACTTCTCACTTTTGATTAAAGTGGGTTGGAACACTTGGCGTCAAAGCCGTTTCCCACTTAGGTCGTTCCCTTCACACTGACCACAGAATGGCTTTAAGAGTTTTTCAACCCCTCGAGAAGGCAGGCCTGCTAAAGGATGTAAATGCTTAAAGTACAGAAAGCTTAAGAGTGGTTTGGATTTTTGATCACCCAGTTAAGGGGAGAGCATATACCTTCCACTTTCGAGACAAGGCAAACAAGGTTCTTTTTAGCCTTCAAGACAATGATTTGCTAACTTATACTTGGAGATGTTGCTCCAAAAAACATGGTGTTCCTTTTAACCCTTCATAGCAAAGTGTGTATTTCCGAAAACCTTTGAAAATTAAGCCTGGTCAACAAAGTAAATCGTGATGTTGGTCAATAAAATTAAAGTCGATAGGGGAAAGTTTTCCCTCTTTGCTTTGCATAAAATGAAGATGAGGTTCTTTTTTCCTTTTGTAATGAATTGAGATTGATCCTTTTAGGCACCAAAGGAAGGTGAAGTTTGTTTTAACCTTGCTAAAAGTAAATTTGCTTGTTCTTTTTAGAGCTTCCAAAATGAAGTGTTTTTCCTAACTTGCAGGAATGAAAGGTTTGTTTTGTTGTTCTTTTTACCATGCAATAAGGAAAAGATGAAGTTTTATTTTAAAACACCAAAAAGGAAGGCATGGAGTTCATTTTATGCATCCAAATGAAATGATGAGGTTTATTTTAACTTTTGCAAAAAGGAGAGTGAGTTCTTTTTAACTAACTTAAAAAAAAGCTATAAATAAATCACAAATCTCAATTCTAATTCCTCCAACCTGCAAGAAATTGTTAAAACCTATAAGGAAAGAAGCTAGTGAAAATTAAAACCTTTGGTGGGCTTCCACAAGCTTAATCTCAAATCTTGGTTACAAATTTTACAATCCTAGATTTTCCAAAAACTAGATTTTGCATTATAACTCGTAGAGGTCTGAAACCCCTCTCAAACATCCTGACAATATATATGGAATATAACTTAAAGTATAAGAAAGAGAAAAAAGAGGAGGAAATGCCACTTATACTTAAATGTTATATTCCATATATATTCTGCCTCCCACAAGCCTAATTTTTGACTCTACTACAAAAACTTGCCTCTGCCGACTCTATGCGCTAAACTATTGTACATATGAGCTAAGAAAAAACCCCTATGCGCTATTATGTGGCCCGAATGCGCTAAAATAATGTTGCTATGCGTTTGACAAGCAGAAAAGGGTATGCACCAGAAAGAAGATGAGATGCACTAAAAGATGGTTTCTATGCACTAAAGTTTAGCACAAATGCGCTACAGAAAGTTTCAGATGCGCTATTCTGGTATTTTGGCGTGATTGTTGTCTTCTACCTGCATGAAAATTGATGTTATTTTTGGGGACGTGCCCCACTCATGGGCACCAGAAATGTATGCGGGGAAAGCGGGGTGATGAAACTTAAAATGTGAAAAATATGGTCTCAAAGAGGCTTGTCCACACACCCACAAGACTTCTTGGTGCAATTTATGGAGTCATGAAAAATGACTCAATTTTTCAAGGTTGGTTCTATGGTTCTCTATCTCACAAGGTCCCTTAAGCCAATGCCTTTGCTTTCAAATCATTGAGAAAAGTGGCTTAGGGATGACAAGTGCAAGAACGAGGGATGCTTGTGATTGATTTAGTTATGAAAATGCATCCTATCTATGCATGATTCTACAAATGCAATAAACTAGATTATAAGATGACAAGATTAGTAGCAATACTATCCTAACATGATATACTAGTTTATGAGTTAAGCTAATGATAAATGAAATAGTCTAAAATGCTTATTAGATTTATTCCTATTACAAAGAGAAGCTAGATGTGTTAATAAAATTGAACATAAATGAGATACTAAAAACTTGCATGGATTTTTTTTAAATGGAGGAATGAGAGCTCTATTTATAGTAAAAATAGGGCAATGGATGGTCAGGATTGAAAGAGTTAATCAAGGGTCAAGTTTGAAAGTTGTCAATCCATGTTTTCAATTTTCACCAATGAAATGGTGACAATTGTCAACATAAGGCTGGTTGAGAGGAGAGGTAAGAAGCATTAAATGCTTGAGAATACCTCATGGTTACCCTAGGAGGTAATGGTTAAGGTTAGGTTAGGGTTATCCATTGGATAAAGATTTTACCCAAGGGGTAAACTCTTGTGCAAAGGTTAAAGGAATAACTACGGTCAAAGCAATAAATGCTTGATGAGACCCTTGGGTTAGATGGAGGTTAAGTTAGTCAAAAAGTCTCTAACCATGCCACTAAGGGTTAGTTAACCATTAATGGTTTGAGGACTTTGGGGAGAAATTTGTAAAGAGTCCTTCCAAATTTGGGGGTATTCAATAAGTTATCTTGTTGAATGGATAAAGGCTTTAATGCCTTTTGAAGACTTTACTCCAAATTTGAGAAGTGATCTTCTCAAATTTAGGGAAAGGGGATAATGAATAGGTTTGGGCTAATTGATTAGGATTAGATGGATTCTAGAAGAAATTAGGAATAGGGTTTAGGATGCAAGTGGGAGATGTAGGAAAATGCAAGTGGGTGAGGGAAAATAGAATTAATTAAAATAAATTACTTTATTTCAATTGGGTTGCAATTTGGGAAATTAAATAAATTAGATTTATTCAATTTGGGGTAAACTATTAATTAAATATAAATTTAATTAAAAAGTTAGAAGAAGAGTTATAATTAAATTAAATGATTTATTCAATTAAATGATGTAAAGAACTTAAGTGAATTTAACTAAATAAATTGAATAATTTACTTAATTAAATAGAGGAATGTGGGTGATTTAGTTAAATTAGATTTAACTAAAATAGAGGAATGAACATAAAATATCTATTTAAGAATATGGTCATTTTTATATGTCTACATTTCTATATGTGAAAATTGAAAACATGGATTGACAACTTTCAAACTTGACCCTTGATTAACTCTTTCAATCCTGACCATCCATTGCCCTATTTTTACTATAAATAGAGCTCTACTTCCTCCATTTTAAAGGGATCCATGCAAATATTTAGTATCTCATTTATGCTCAATTTTATTAACACATCTAGCCTCTCTTTGTAATAGGAATTAATCTAATAAGCATTTTAGACTATTTCCTTTATCATTAGCCTAACTCATAAACTAGTATATCATGTTAGGATAGTTTTGTTACTAATCTTGTCATCTTATAATCTAGTTTATTGCATTTATTGAATCATGCATAGATAGGATGCATTTTCATAACTAAATCAATCATATGCCTTGAAATGTGGTATCAACCTGGTGGAGGAGAAAACAATTCAAACACACACATGAAACATTGTATTAGAGGTTAGAAATCAATCAAAACAAGTTAAATGAATCTAAACTCTTAAAATCGTTCCATGTTCCTCTATCTCCAAGGATCTTTAAGATTCAAGGTGGCTCTCAGCTTGGAAGAGCACTTGATTCTTTAAGATGACAACATAAAGAATGAGATTTATAAATGATTCTAAGATCTAAATTAACGTCCACATTTTTGACACCCACATTCCTCCATTTTAAAAATCTCATTCTTTAGGTTGTCATTCTTTAGATTTATAAATGATTCTAAGATTTGTGGTTCAAAGATGTTGATTGCTAGTAAAGAGATAATTTTGTTTGCCAGAAGTTCTCTGAATGTTGACTCTAGTGATTTCCCAAGTGGTGTGTAAATGCGTTTTGGAAAGTTGTTTGTGTTACCCCGTGAGTTTGGATTAAGTCCCCTATTGGTGTTATTGTTTTGGGTATTGATGGTGTTGTTTGTGTTGAGTTGATCTTGATTGGTATTTGGTACATAAGCATCAGTGCCTGGGTTAGTACCTTTGGGATTCTTTGTAACTTGAGGATTACCTAATAACGCGAGCATGGGCTACTTTGATTTTGGATCATTAGATTCATTTCCTCCTTCATTGCCATTGTTTTTGTTTCTAGTCCAGAATCTGGATTTGTCCAAGTTGTTGTTGTTTTGGTTGTTGTAATTGGATGAACTTGTTCCTTCTTTGAAAAAATTCAACGTTCCTTTCTTGACACATGCTTCTTCTACTTGGATGTCATTCTCAATCAATTTAGCAAAAGATGGTATGCATTGGAGTTTGAGTCTGTAACTCATCTCACTATTCAAGTTGTCGATGAAAATTTCCATCTTTTCCTTTTTAGGCACATCTCGAGGATATCTTGAAACCATATGCCGCCAAAGTTGAAGGAATACCATGAATGTTTCATTGTTTTTTTGTTTGGTGTTACATACATCTAACATGGTGATAGCATGTTGAATGTTATAGGAATATTGAGTTATGAATTTGTTGACTAGTTCATCGAATGATTTGATGGGAGGTGTGATTTTGGATAACCATTCCATTGTTTCTCCTCCCAAACTTCTTGGGAACAACCTCATCAAATAGGTATCATCATGAGCAAATTCAAGACTCACTGTACAAAATTCTCAAACATGATCACGGGGATCACTTTTCCCATCATATTTGTCAAATTTGGGAACATCTGAGTTTGGAGGAAAAGGTACCATGTTCAATCTTCTATCAAATGGATAAGGAAAAATTTTAGTTAATGAATACCGTGTTGTTGTCCCTTGTTGCATGTCTTGCATTTGTCTTTGTAACATTTGCATTTTTTGAGTAAGAGCAATCAAAGGTGCATTATCTTGTTGAGGAAGAATTCTTCCCTTGTCTTAATTCTAGGCTGAGATGGTGTATGGAACGGTATGTTTTGCTCGGGGATGTTTTGCTCAGGTATATTTTGTTTTGGTAGATTTTGTTCAGGAATATATTGTTCAGGATCACGTGCCTCTTCCTCTCATTGTCATTCTTGATATTCGTAATTTTGAGATCTTGTTCTAAAAATGTTCGTGTCAAAGGCTTCAGGAAGTTTAACTCCTTTGCTTGTGAGCATGAGTAAGTATTTTTCCTTGTCATTTTCCATGAGTCTTTCCACAAGTTTTTGAAACGAAGTTCTCTCTTGACATTCTTGAAGAAGTTCTTCAGAAATTTCTGTGTCCTCTAGATTTGGATGCTCGAAAGGATTTCATAATCACCGATTCACACTGGATTCTGGTTGCATTTCACTTTGTTTGTTTCGTTGAGAGCGAGTGATAGTGGGAATCTAGTAGAATCTCTCTGTGACAAAAGGAATGAACTCTTCTTCAATGTTTTGTGCAGGCATTGGTGGTTCGAATCGGGGTATGTTGTAAGTAATGCACTCATCGAGAAAGAATGCCGGATTGATCTTCCCTCCATGATTTATTTGTTGGCTGAATGCAGACTTCTGACATAATTCTCTACTCCTCAATGGTTTCTTGTCAAATTCGTTTGTTTTGTTCTGAAGATATAATCGTATATGATGAAGGAATGGTCGATGAGATTTGAAGAGTTGACGATTGATGTATAAAAATTTATTTCTTTTGGAAAGTTTTGAAGAACTCAGTTGCTATTTCTTCAACTTAGTGTTATGATAAATATTTTTTCTTCTCAGAATATGAGGATTAGTCATGCACAAGCGATTAACTATTTCCTTTGATTTGTTTTGGATTCAGTTTAGCTTGTTTTGGAAACTCAAGTTTTACTTTATCAAAGTGAAGGTTTAGATGCCCCCTCACGACAAAGTGCGTCAAATGATATGGAATATAAGCTTTCCTGATATGGAAACTCGATTTGACAACTTGGAGTTTGAAGCAAGTGTATTTTGGGATAGAAATCTATTTGATTTAAAGGACCTGTTTGCCACTTGTGATGATGTTTCCTGATTTTGATAGGAGAGATATGTTTATCCTGCGACTAGTTTCAGATTTGAGACAACTTGGCTTGATGGAAATTTGCTTGTAGAAACAGCTTCTGATACTCATTTTTGGTTTTTTTGCTTGATGAAGTTCAGGCTAATGAAAGAAATCTTTCAAAATTGCTTTCAAAATTTTCAAAATTGACCTCTGTTTTGCCCCCTATTTTTCTAGTTTTGGCTATGCGCTAAAACAGAGATGTGATGCACTACAAAAAGTTCTCAACGTGCTAGTGAAAAGACTCTATGCGCTATGTTGCCCCCTGCTACGTGCTAACTGGTTTATACTGTTTAATTTTACTTCAGTTTTGGTTCAAAATATCATGCGCCAATATGAGTTGCCTATGCGCTATTGGTTAAACCCTACGTGCTAAAGTTTGGCTTCCACGTGCTAAGCTGATGCTTCAATGCTCTAAACTATTTTCAAAAGGCGCCAATTGCAACTGTTGGTTTTTAGATTCTGGTGAAGCGTTACTGTTAAGACTTTATGCACTAAAGATAAGGTTTAATGCGCTAAAATATGGTCGCCACACGCTAAGATGTTGCTCTTACACGCTAAACTACCTCGACTTGGTTGTTTTCTGCAATGTTGGAGTTTTGCCTTGAGTTTTTAATGTTGATAGATGATTTTTCGAAGTAACAAATGAAAGCACGACATCAAAAAGACAACCATTTTGCTTAATCTAAACAATAAGTGTATGTTCTGTGAGGATGTGTTCAAATCTCCAATGTCTCAACAAGTTTAGATACAACATGCATTTCAATCAGACTCTTTATTCAAGGGTCATAAGCAATATCATAGCCCACTAGTCTCGATACTTCGTCTGCTCAAACAACCGTGTCACCCCCTAGGGGGCGCTCATTTTTTTGCCTTTTGCCAAAAATTAACCCAAAGTGAATTGCTTCACAATTGAGTAGTTATCTTGGGAGAAATATGGTGGGTGATCTTGGGGGTGAATTCTTCCCCACCCTTGCACTATGATATTGCAAATGTCTGGTTATTGACTCGGCTCAAAGTTTCTATGCTAAGGTCCATAATCAAGCTTCATGTTCGGTCGTCAGTGATAAACTCCCTCAGGAGGCTTCCCAACCTTAAGAACAAAGGTTTTACGTATCTCAAGAATACTGGGAGAAGGCTAATCATTGCGCGCAACCGTTGAAAAGGACTTTTGTCACTTTCCACTTTTGATTATAGTGGGTTGGAACACTTGGCTTCAAAGTTGTTTCCCACTTAGGTTGTTCCCTTCACACTGGCCAAAAATGGTTTTAAGAGTTTTTTAACCCCTCGGGAAGGCAGGCCTGCTAAAGGATTTATTGCTTGAATTAAAGAAATTTTTAAGAGTGGTTTGACTTTTTGATCACCCAATTAAGGGTAGAGCATATACCTTCCACTTTCGAAACAAGGCAAACAAGGTTCTTTTTAGCCTTCAAGACAATGATTTGTTAACTTCTACTTGGAGATGTTGCTCCAAAAAGCATGGTGTTCCTTTTAACCCTTCATAGCAAAGTGTGTATTTTCGAAAAACCTTTGAAAAATAAACTTGGTCAACAAAGTAAATCATGATGTTGGTCAACAAAATTAAAGTCGATAGGGGAAAATTTTCCCTCTTTGCTTTGCATAAAATGAAGATGAAGTTCTTTTTCTTTTTGTAATGAATTGAGATTGATCCTTTTAGGCACCAAAGGAAGGTGAAGTTTGTTTTAACCTTGCTAAAAGTAAATTTGCTTGTTCTTTTTAGAGCTTCCAAAATGAAGTGTTTTTCCTAACTTGCAGGAATAAAAGGTTTGCTTTGTTGTTCTTTTTACCATGCAATAAGGAAAAGATGAAGTTTTATTTTAAAACACCAAAAAGGAAGGCATGACATTCATTTTATGCATCCAAATGAAATGATGAGGTTCATTTTAACTTTTGCAAAAAGGAGAGTGAGTTCTTTTAAACTAACTTAAAAAAAAGCTAAAAATAAATCACAAATCCCAATTCTAACTCCTCCAACCTGCAAGAAACTGTTAAAACCTGCAAGGAAAGAAGTTAGTGAAAATTAAAACCTTTGGTAGGCTTCCACAAGCCTAGTCTCAAATCTTGGTTACAAATTTTACAATCCTGATCCTGAAATGCCCTGAAATTTGACTAAATCTAAAATTTAGAGGATCTTCCAAAAACTAGATTTTGCATTATAACTCCTAGAGGTCTGAAACTCCTCTCAAACATCCTGACAATATATATGGAATATAACTTAAAGTATAAGAAAGAGAAAAGAGAAGAGGAAATGCCACTTATACTTAAATGTTATATTCCATATGTATTCTGCCTTCCACAAGCCTAATTTTTTACTTTGCTAAATTTTTTTACCTTTGCCAGCTCTATGCACTAAACTATTGCACATATGAGCTAAGAAAAAGCACCTATGCGCTATTATGTGGCCCGAATGCGCTAAAATTGTGCAGCTATATGTTTGACAAGCAGAAAAGGGTATGGGCCAGAAAGAAGATCAGATGCACTGAAAGATGGTTTCTATGCACTACTATGTGTCATGGATGCGCTAAAGTTTAGCACAAATGTGCTACAAAAAGTTTCAGATGCGCTATTCTGGTATTTTGACGTGATTGTTGTCTTCTACCTGCATGAAAAACGATGTTATTTTTGAGGATGTCAAAAATGTCAAAGGTTAAAGGAATAACCATGGTCAAAGCAATAAATGTTTGATGAGACTCTTGGGTTAGATGGAGGTTAAGTTAGTCAAAAAGTCTCTAACCATGCCACTAAGGGTTAGTTAACCATTAATGGTTTGAAGACTTTGGCGACAAATTTGTAAGTGTCCTTCCCAATTTGGGGGTATTCAATAAGTTAGCTTGTTGAATGGATAAAGGCTTTAATGTCTTTTGAAGACTTTACTCCAAATTTTAGAAGTGACCTCCTCAAATTTAGGGAAAGGGGATAATGAATAGGTTTGGGCTAATTGATTAGGATTAGATGGATTGTAGAAGAAATTAGGAATAGGGTTTAGGATGTAAGTGGGAGATGTAGGAAAATGCAAGTGCGTGAGGGAAAATAGAATTAATTAAAATAAATTACTTTATTTCAATTTGGTTGCAATTTGGGAAATTGAATAAATTAGATTTATTCAATTTGGGGTAAACTATTAATTAAATGTAAATTTAATTAAAAAGTTAGAAGAAGAGTTTTAATTAAATAAAATGATGTAAAGGACTTAAGTGAATTTAACTAAATAAATTGAATAATTTACTTAATTAAATAGAGGAATGTGGGTGATTTAGTTAAATTAGATTTAACTAAAATAGATGAATGAACATAAAATATTCATTTAGGAATATGGTTATTTTTATATGTCAACATTTATAAATCTCATTCTTTAGGTTGTCATCTTAAAGAATCGACCTCCTAGGGTAACCATGAGGTCTTCTCAAGCATTTAATGCTTCCCACCTCTCCTCTCAACCAGCCTTATGTTGACAATTGTCACCATTTCATTGGTGAAAGTTGAAAACATGGATTGACAACTTTCAAACTTGACCCTTGATTAACTCTTTCAATCATGACCATCCATTGCCCTATTTTTACTATAAATAGAGCTCTACTTCCTCCATTTTAAAAGGATCCATGCAAGCTTTTAGTATCTCATTTATGCTCAATTTTATTAACACATCTAGCCTTTCTTTGTAATAGGAATTAATCTAATAAGCATATTAGACTATTTCATTTATCATTAGCCTAACTCATAAATTAGTATATCATGTTAGGATAGTTTTGTTACTAATCTTGTCATCTTATAATCTAGTTTATTGCATTTATAGAATCATGCATAGATAGGATGCATTTTCATAACTAAATCAATCATATGCCTTGAAATGTGGTATCAACCTGGTGGAGGAGAAAACAATTCAAACACACACATGAAACATTGCATTAGAGGTTAGAAATCAATCAAAACAAGTTAAATGAATCTGAACTCTTAAAATCGTTCCATGTTCCTCTATCTCCAAGGATATTTAAGATTTAAGGTGGCTCTCAGCTTGGAAGAGCACTTGATTCTTTAAGAAGACAACCTAAATAATGAGATTTATAAATGATTCTAAGATCTAAATGGAATGCAACCAAGATCCTAGTGATGATTTAGATATAAAACTAGATGATGATACGATGCAAGATATTGATATGAAGCTTGAACTAGTATGAAAATGATACTAAGATGAAGCTAACATGATATGAGATTAACATGATATATCTAAGATTATAATGCTATCAAAATAATCTAAAATGCTATTCTATCAAAGAGATATAATATTCTTAATGTTATGAGACTATAAGTTTGATGCAAAAAGATTTGATTGTTTTGAAGAAGGAATGGGCTCTATTTATAGGGAAAACAGGGCAATGGATGGTCAAGATTGGATAATCTTAACAAAGGCTAGGATTGAAAGTTAATCAATCCATGTTTACAATTCTCACCAATGAAATGGTGACAATTGTCAACAAAAGATTGCTTGAGAGGAGATGAAAGAAGCATTAAATGTTTGAGAAGACCTCATGGTTACTCTAGGAGCTAAGGGTTAAGGTTAGGTTAGGGTTATCCAATGTATAAAGAGTTTACCCAAAGGATAAACTCTTGTGCAAAGGTTAAAGGAATAACCATGGTCAAAGCAATAAATGCTTGATGAGACCCTTGGGTTAGATGGAGGTTAAGTTAGTCAAAAAGTCTCTAACCATGCCACTAAGGGTTAGTTAACCATTAATGGTTTGAAGACTTTGGGGACAAATTTGTAAGAGTCCTTCCAAATTTGGGGGTATTCAACAAGTTAGCTTGTTGAATGGATAAAGGATTTAATGCTTTTTGAAGACTTTACTCCAAATTTGAGAAGTGACCTCCTCAAATTTAGAGAAAAGGGATAATGAATAGGTTTAGGGTAATTGATTAGGATTAGATAGGTTCTAGAAGAATTTAGGAAGGAGATTTAGGAGGCAAGTGGGAGATGTAGGATTTTGCAAGTGGGTGAGGAAAATAGAATTTAATTAAAATAAAATTAATTTATTTCAATTGTGGTTGCAACTTGCATTTGTAGGATTTTGCAAGTGGGGGGTATTTAATTAAATGTGAATTTAATTAAATGGTTTAGATAGAAGAAGGGTATATTAATTAAATCTTAATTTAATTAATTGGAAGAATTAAGAATAATTAAATGAATAAAATTCACTTAATTCATTGTGCAACTTTTAGGTGTCTACAGGTATATAGGAATAAACTTAATGAAGATGGAGAAGTAATCAAGAACAAAGCAAGATTAGTTTGTAAAGGTTATTCGCGGAAAGAAGGAATTGATTATAATGAAACCTTTGCATCAGTAGCTAGAATTGAGACAGTTAGACTATTTCTTGCATTTGCAGCTCATAAGAACTATAAAGTTTATCAAATGGATGTAAAATGTGCATTTTTGAATGGAGATCTTAAAGAGGAAGTTTACATTGAACAACTTGATGGATTTTCTTTGACAGATAATAAGGATATGGTTTGTAGGTTAAGGAAAGCTTTATATGGATTAAAGCAAGCTCCCAAAGCTTGGTATGCTAGATTGGATAAATATCTTTTGAGGCTTGGTTACACAGAAGGTAATGCTGACAACAATTCATATTACAAAGTTACCAATGATGATATTTTGGTTTTTGAAGTCTTTGTAGATGATATCATTTTTGGAGGTGAAGATGGATTGTGTAAGGACTTTGTTAATCAGATGCAAAAAGAATTTGAAATGTCTATGATTGGAGAGATAAAATTCTTTTTAGGTTTGCAGATTTCACAAACAGAAAAGGTATATTCATATGTCAAACAAAGTACTTGAAAGAACTTTTGAAGAAATTTGGTATGGAAAATTCCAAACTGGTAAGTACTCCTATGACTACAACTGATAAATTGACATTGAAGGATGATTCAGTTCCTATTAATCCAACAAGGTACAAATCTATGATTGGATGTTTACTGTATTTGACACAAACAAGACCTAATATAATGAATGCAGTATTTATTGTTTCAAGGTTTCAAAACAATCCTAAAGAAAATCATGAATCAGCAGTTAAAAGGATTTTCCAGTACCTATAAGGCACATCAAATATTTGTTTATGGTATCCTAAAGATAAAATTTCTGATTTATGTGCATACAGCGATGCAAACTGGGCAGGTGATGTAGATGATAGAAAGTGTACCACTGGTGGTGCATTATTTCTTGGTAGCAGATTGATTTCATGGATCAACAAGAAGCAAACTTGTACATCATTATCAATAGCAGAATCAGAATATGTTGCAGTAGCAACTAATTGTACTCAGGTATTATGGATCAAGAAAATGTTGAAGGATATAAAGGTAAAATGCAAACAACCAATAATCATTTATTGTGATAATTCAACAACAATTGATATATCAAAGAATCCAGTATTTCACTCTAAGACAAAGCATGTTTCTATTAAGTATAATTTTCTAAAAGAGAATGTTGAAGCAAATGAAGTGAAATTGGTTTATGTGAATACTAAAGAACAAATTGCAGATATCTTTACAAAGTCTTTGCCTAAGGAAACATTTGAATATCTCAGAGAGCAGCTTGGGGTAATTTCCCCATTGGCAGAGACTTAGATGCTGAATATTGGCATCAAACCGGTAGGAACTAACAAAAAAATCTTTTTTTGGGGCTTTGATGGTGGAGAGCTACTTCTTAGGGGGAGTAGTTGGCTGAATGTTAATTTTTGAATTCTTAATTGCTTTGGCATTTGATGTCAAGGGGGAGAGATATCTATGGAAAAACATTACTCCTTGGGGGAGAGATTATTCATTGAGGGAGAGATATACTCTTGGTTTTGTAACAAACTTTGTATTGATCTATCTTTTGGGAGATTGATTGGTTTACTGGTTTTGACATTCTGTTTTTGGCACTTAGATGTTTTTCCATCTAGTGTTGCCATCAATGTCAAAGGGGGAGATTGTTGGTATTATGGATGATTTTGTCATGTGTTGCATTGGTTTTGTCATTGATGTCAACACTTGTCTTCTTGGAGGTTTACATTATGTTCACCGGTATGGTTAGTGGCTTATGCACAGTCACCAGTATGTGTTCACCAGCAGGTTATATAGTTCACCGACAACGATGATAACTTGGAGATCATTTGGTTATGTCGAAGACATGGATTGGAAGTTTGGTTTTGGTATTTTTCTTATTGGTCTAATCGGGTTGACAGATTTGTCTTTACCGACAAATAGGTCTAGGTTATGGACCGGTACATGTTATCTATTCCAGATCAGCACAACATGTTATGGAGATTATTTTTTATTGGTTATTGTGGTAAATGTATTGATCCGACATGTTGTATTGCATTAAGACTTATTTTTAATTGATTTAATTGTAATATCTTTAGTGAGCCGACCTATTCATTTGGTCTTAGGTTTTGTATAAATGATTGTAAGATCTTATTGAAGATCGGGGATATGGTTATGGTATGAGTGTATTGGAATATTGAAGAGCGAAAATAAACAAATCCTTGTGCAAATCACGTAGACATTATTCGAAGGTTGAAGGAAGGTTATGAAGGTGTTTTGACACTCATGTTCAGAGCTTAACCGGTATTGAATCCAGCATTGGAGATGCTATTTTGAGCAGTACATTATTATTGGATTTAACCATCCAATTGTGTAGTCAGTGTGACTCCTAATTTGTGATTGAGTAGTGAGCTCTAGGCAGTTGGCCTTTATGCATGTGTAGACCCCATTTGTATACACATACTATCTGTAGTAGTATCATCTGATTGTGGGTAAGGTTTCCCACTGTGGTTTTTCTCTTATCGGATTTCCACGTCAAAATCTTTGTGTTATGTGTTGTGGATGTTGTTTTTGTTTCTGTTTTATGCATTAAATTAAACTGGTACTGCTATATCTGTTAATCTATTTTACCAGCACTTAAGTTTGGTTTACCGGCATTAAGTTTAATTTGGAATGACTTGCATTTGGATTATAATTTATTCACAACTGATTCACCCCCTCTCTCAGTTGTCCTTTCCGGGACCTAACAGTATTAATAAGTAGTGGATCTAGTCATGCAGTCACAATATCATGTTTATTGTCCACATTTTAGTATTATTTTTTTTCTTTGCTGATGTTAATGAAGGAAGAGATTTTGGGCTTGCACAGACGCCACACCAAATAGGGCATTGATGGAATGGGTGCCTTACGATCATCCCAATTGTTTGATTTTACTTTTGATCTTGCAAGGATCGCACCATACTCCCCCTCTTGCCCCTCTTTTTTCTACAGATTGTAACGATTGAAGTTTTGAAAACTCATGGCATGAGTTCTACTTTGGTTTATTTACTGTGGTTTCAAAAAAAAAATCCCAACGCCTTGAGAGGTACAAACCTCATAGCACAAGGTGCTTGGAGCAATATCATTGATTGTACCTTCAATTATGATGCAAACGAGTCCGGGATTAAGCCCGAAATTACATCTACATATTCAATTTAAATTCTTTCCAAACAAACTAAAATCTTATCTCTTTGTGTCAACTAATTATGCATCAAACTCTTCTTTTATTGATGAAATATAACTACGATTATTGAATGCAAATCTCCATCAAAATAAATTCATTCTCTATTTTGGCAAGAGACCAGGCTCATGCTCTCCTGTGCATGATTTTTATTCCACAAATTACACTTATCTGTTGAAGATGATGCACCATGCATTAATTACTCTGTTGTTTTTCTTCCTTTTGAGCTGCAAACAAACTCTCTCCTCCTCCTGTATCTTCTCTAAATTGAGTCCTCTTACCCTCTTATTCTCTGGACCATTATCCCATCATACTTTCTTTGTGTACTCTCTTTTTTTCAGCTGCAATTTAAAATTCCCTGTCTTCTTCCTTGTGCTCCCTCTCTATCTTCTGGTCGCCCACTTAAGTTGGACTCATTCATTACTCTTTCCAATTTCCATTCCTTATTCAACCTCCAATCTCCTCTCCTTCGGAAAAATGCTGCAAACTTTCTTTTAAATATGTCTTGTAATTCAATTGGGTGCTTCCTTAATCTCTTACATCAAACTCTCTACAATATAAAAATAAATAAACCTTTTTATGTATGGGCCAATTTTCTTTCTGCATCACCCATTCCTCTCTAGCAGTGCATTCTGTTTGTCTTCTCTAAATATCTCTTCCTATTTTAAGCTTCTTTGTTTTATCTTGCACTTTTGGAACTCTATACATTCTTTATCTCCTTATACTTTACACACTCTCTCCTATGTTCAGAATTACCTCTCCCTCCAACGCACTTCCGTAAGTTTTTTAATCTCTTCCCAATAAGTCATGCCTCTTATACTGATTTCTACTCTCCTTCCTTCTTTTCAAAACCTTGCCATTTTCTAGTGCGCCTGCCAGTCTAATTCACTTATGTGCTCTACTCCCCTTTTTATTGAACCCCCAGTGCCTACCTCTCCTCCATTGTTTTCTCAACCATAAAAATATATATTTTTAAACTTCTGGTATCTGATAGCTCCTATTTCTGAGTATGATTGTGTATGTTTTTTGCATCAACATTTTAGATCACATTTTGTGATCCATCATCAAAATGAAAGAGAACACAAAGTGTGATCTGAAAGGTTGATGTAAAAAACATACACAATCATACCCAAAAACAACAACTATCTACATTATATCTTGATATCTGATTTACATTTTTCTCCTGTCTGGGGTTACAGTTTGAAGATTGTCTAGATTTGTTTTAACTAACACGATAAAGTCAAGGAATGTCATAGAAGGGAGTTTATTGAGCTTGAGTCTTGTGATGATGATAATAGGGCTGAGATGGGAGGTCAAACCTCATGCCAACGTCTGGCTCTAACATGGCATCCACTACTCTCTTCACTCTATCTCATAAACTTTCATCTGCCTCAAAATTTCTTGAAAAAAATGAGTTTCGTTATTGAAATTAAGATTTATATATGATCATCATTAGGATTCATAATTATTTTTTTTCTTCATCTTTATATTTGATTACATTCACATAAGTAGGTGTGTGGGGCATTTTAATTTGAAGGTTGCAAAAAAAAAGTTGTAACAGTACATTGCATCTTTAATTCAGTCTTTGTCTCAAATCACTTCAGCTTGTCTATTGATACAAAAAAAATCCAAAAATGATGCACAAATGAGGAATTAGATTAGTAGGTTACATATAATATTTCAAAATTTTTCAACAATGGATCAATAGGGTTTATGATCAAGGTATGCAGATCATTGTTGAATCATTCAAATTTTTGGACAAAATTTAGAAAAGTTGAGAGGAGATATTTCAGAGTTAGAAAATAGAACGATTGCATATCTATAGAATGATTATATATCTCTACGTGAGGGTTTCATGGACCACCTAAATAGAATGACTTATTAGGATAGAAAGAATTAATAAAGGTTGATATCATAAAAGATGCCAAGAAAATCAAGTTTTTAAGTGAATAGTATTGTATGAGCTTTCAAAGAGAATAAAATCAAGTTGTTTGATGCTAAACGAGACATCTACTTGTTTACTTTTTCATATCTTTTATACTATGCTCATTTTATAATGATAATATGAGAGAAAATGATGTGACAAAGATGAGACCGATTTTCACATACTAGTTAAAAAAATCTTGAAGCACACCAAGAGTTCAACAAAAATAATATGGATAAGCTTATATGCATTTCATCTCATGCAATCTGAGTGATCTAGAAATGAAACATGTCAATTCAAAGTTTCAAAAATTCCAAAGGTGAAAGACCTTGTTGCAAAATTAACAGCATCACAAAAGCCAATCAATGTTCTAGATTAGTTATTTATAGTTATTTCTATTGTCAATATACTAATGTTGTTAATGGTATTTTGACACAATGTGTAGACAATTATATTATTTCTCATTGAACATGGCCTTTCAATCAAAAGAGATTTTGACCCAAAAAAATCAATAAATTCCAAGGTTGCCTATAATAAAATTAGGGTGGAGCAACTTTCATTGAGTTGAAACATTCCTTGCGTCACACATGAAAACAAATTTTAAATCACAACCAATATTATCGTTCAAAAGATGCAAAAATATTTGTCTCAAGATCAAAAATGTGGTAGCTCTGAAACCCCAATATTTCTAGATATATGTTTTGTTTATTATGAATAGATTGAAGAAGCAACTATAGGGAGATTGGTTTTAGTTCGATTCATTTTTTTACAAAGTTTTGTTTAGCAAGGTTTCATAATATTTTTCCTATAAACTCTATCCATTTTTTCTCATATTTGAAAGCAAAATCTTGAGGTAGGTTAGTTGCCTTGGTTTGGGGGAATCCATATATGGCTAGATAATTTTATGTCATTCTAAAACAATTTAGTTATCTGATATTATTATAATCTTTATTTGTTGTTATAATTTTATTGATCAATATGCAATTCCTACCATCCACAAAAAAATACATTGTAGCTCTTTTAAATGGGCCCTTGCTTTGATCACGATTTCAATATTCCACCACAATCAGACATTCCTCCATGATTAGATTCTTTTACTAATAAGTTTTCTTTTTTTAATTCAATTCTGATAAATGTGGATTTTTCTAAATATTTCAGTGAATTTTCTATGCTTTCTATCCTTTTTCAGTTGACAAAAAACAAATGGAATGGAATGCAATGAGATATTTCACCTCACAGTTGTTAAAAACATTGTGAAAGTCAACAAATAATTAGACTATCCAACATGCTAGTCTAGTGTGCAATTTATTATACTATTGTTGTAGTAATGGGTGTAAGGGTGACTAATGTTTTGAGATACTCTATTGTTTTGACTAATTTTGTGGGAATTTATTATATTGATACTTTCAAAGGAAGTGTAGGTAAATAATAGTAAAATATTTATTTTTTTAGCTTTCACTAGTAAAGCATTTATTGTCTATTTCTATTTGGTCATTACTTGATTCATTAGGTAATTCTTCACCCAAAGTCATTTATGTGATCGCAAGGTTGACCCTACAATCACACACTTGTATTTCATGGATATATCTTTCTTTTAAGTTTTGGTACTTATTTATTATATATTACTTACTCTACCCACTGTTACATTGGCATCAAACTTATCTATTCTACATGTTTTGAGATTGATTTTACCCTTTCCATATTGCTTATGCCTAGAAAAAGTATGGATTTTTAGCATTCAGATTTTCTGATTGTGAATTTTGTTACACTTTATGCAGAAACACATTGTTCAACCTCTCTTTGCATATGTCTAATTTGGTTTATTTAAATATAAAAAGTGGTATTAGAGTTTTATCTGTAAGCATTTTAAATTTCTAACTTAAAGGATATGCCATAGAGGATGAGAACAGAGGCTCTCTAAAAGTGTGAGAGTTGTCTAAAGATTAATAGGCTTCCCACTATTCTACTCCTTTACTGATATTTCTTCTTGTAGATAGCCACCCATAAGTCACACAATGAAGTTGTGGCTATAGGGACATGATCCTATAAGGCATCGTGCCTCAATCTTAGGGTTGACTATAAGTCGAGTTTGACCCTTCCTCATCTGCCTTATTTACTTTCTCTTTTTTTATTTTCAAAATTCAAATCCCTATTTCTAATTATCTGCCAAATTGATCTGATTAAGTATAGATGTCCTACTAATAATTTTCTCTATATGGATCTAATATAGAACAAAATTATGCTAGTTAATAACCCCACATATATATAAATTATATTTATATGTTTAATAGCCTTATTTCATACAATTGATGACCCTATTAAAGTATTATGTATAATGAAATAGTAAAATGACTAAGTGCGCCATCTAATAGTTATATTAAAATAACACATCTAAATTGAATGAAGTATTGTAAGGAAAATAATGAGTACTCATGTGACATAAGAATGCATACTTCACGAAGATGCTCATAATATGAGTGTACAAAATTGAATATTGAAATTCTCCAAAGACATTTGATTTGAGACGCTACAACATATTGGAGAACGATAGAAACTTTAGAAAGATTGAGATCATTGGAGATACGCATAATACTTGATAGTAAAGAATTCAACACCCTTCCTAGTATTGCAAGGAAACTTCTCTAAAGATGTTTGATTTGAGATGTTGCAAGAAATTGAAGAAGATAGAAAGTTTAGAAAGCTTGAGATCATTGTAGACACTCATAATATATGACCATATAGAACTGAACACCCTTCCAAGTCTTGCGAAGGCAACTTCTCTATAGAAACATTGAATTGTGAGACTACAACAAATTGGAGAAGATATAAATTTAGAAAGCGTGAGATCATTGGATGGACTCACAATATATGACTATACAGAGTTGAACACCTTTCCAAGTCTTGTAAAGGCAACTTCTCTAAAGAAGTTTGATTTGAGATGCTACAACAAATTGGAGAAGATAGAAAGTTTAGAAATCCTAAGATCATTGGAGACATTTAGAATATATATGACTATACAGAATTGAACACCCTTCCAAATCTTGCAAAGGCAATTTCTCTAAAGATGTTTGATTTGAGAGAGTGCAAAAAATGGAGAAGTTAGAAAGTTTTGAAACCCTGAGATCATTGAAGACACCCATAATATACAATTGTATAGAATTAAACACACATAATAAGATTAAGAGGTTAATTTGAATGATGGGATGAGATTAAGAGGTAGGTTGACTTTTTTATTTAGAATAAGGTGTCATGATCCAATGAATGAGTTTTAAGACAAGCTAGACATGTGAAGGGGAGACACTTGTTACATGACTACAAGTTTAGATTATGATCCATGTGAACAATTTGGAGGGCTAGGATTAGATAGAAGAGGATAATGAGGTATAGGGGTGCTAACTATAGCCTAGCTAGTTTTCCTCAATCCATCATCTATTGTCCTATCGATTCATAGGGGAGGGGCCAACATGACATATAGATTCTTTTCTCGGGATATGTGTGTGTATGTATATGTATACATATACATACATATACATGTATATGTTAGGCCCAATATGGAAAGCTAATGTACTGAGAGGGGAGGGGTGAATCAGTACTTCAAAACTTTTCTTCAACAATATCCTTACTGTTAAGCATAAACTGAATAGTGTAGTAACATAACATAAAGCTAAAACAAATGAATACCAATCATACATGATTCACTCCATAACACTTATATTTTGGTTATGCAGAAACTCTTGGTTAGAGAGAAAAACTACGGTGGGGATGGCACCCACAACTTCACTACTGCAATAATAAAGGATGCTCGGTTAGAGCTACATGTTTAGCTATTTCTGATAGCTTACCATGTTAGGAGTATCAAGATCTGTTAGATCTACCTTGCTAAAGGATTTTACAACACTTAATCTAAATGTTGCACCTGGTTAGAGGCTTTACAATTTATAGACTTTGTTAGAGTCTTTTACCCTGTTAAAGGTTTCTCTATAACTCAAAATATTACAAATATCTGCAACTTTACATCTGGAATGTTATAGCAGATTCTATGTGCTCAAATAAGATTACCTTGCTTACAACATACCTCGGTAACCCATATAGTAACTCGGTAAACACTTTTGTTTACTATGTTCTTTAACTGTTCTCTGAAAAACTTCTCGGTGACCTTTGTGTCTCTGTAACAATCTTCATACACTTAGTGCTTTCTCATGTATCACACATATCTTGCTTCATTCACTCATGCACACTCATGTTTAATCCTTAATTCATGTTGTATAAATAGATCTCTTATGTCGGTGATCCATTCATTGCTTCGATCTTACAAACATGATTTATTGAATGAATAACCATGCAAAATATTTCATTGGTTAAATGACCTCGAAATCATACACAATCTTTAAGTGCAATTTCCAATGTGATAACGGTTCTATGTACCTCGATCTTGTAACACGTTTCCATATGTATGTCCAGGTTCAATGAATCTGGGAACACGTTTAACTCGGTGTATATCAACTCGGTGTGTCATCTTTGCTGCTCGGTAAACATAAAAAGATACTCTGTAGACAGCTCGGTGCATACTGGGCTCTGTGACTAGTTTCTTCTATTACCGACTGCACTGTTCATACTGACTGAATATTTCGATAGAGTTAACCGACTAGAGTATATAGAATAACTTTGAACATAAAACTAATGGCAATCTTAGTAAGTAGTAATAGTATACACATATATACACACATATACATACATACATACATACATACATACATATATATACATATAGATATATATACATACATATTTATATGCATATATATATAGATACATATATAAATGTATATATATATGTATAGTGGGGTTGGTGCAACGAAAGCAACATATAGAAATTTCTATGGATTATAGTTTGTAGTGTGACCTATAGTTCTCTAAGAGGCCGAACCATGTAAATAAATAGATAGGGAGGCTATCTAATCTCTCACTCACGTGCCTAAAGGCCCTCCCCTTATATAGTCAGGGGAGGACCCCAAAGAATTAATTAATTAAATAAAAGAGTATTTATTCAATTAATAATTTAAAAATGTGAGATTGGAATAACTAAATAAATAATAAAAATTTATTTAACTATAGGAAAAGAAAAGGATAATTAATTAATAGAAGAAAAGGTTGAGGAATTAATTATATAAATTAAAAAATTTATTGAATTGGGGGCATTTTTAGGTTTCTGCAATAGCAAACAATAGACTAGTCATTGAACCACTCATCAATGACGTAAGGTAATAGAGAATGGTTGAGTTAGAAATAAAAAATAGTCTATTTATTACTATGAGGCATCTGATTTTGTATTGTGTGCCTTTTTTCAAATAATTTGTAGACACCGGCAAGAGAAGTGATAATATATACGAGGCCAGTGATTGATGCGGGCTTGCTAAAAACCTCCTTTACCTCTTCCTCTAAAAATCATGGTTGAATATGAACTTTTGTTGGATGTACATACCTTTGTTATCTAAAGAATATTGTAAAATCTAACCATTCATTTGATATAACATCAAAGGAGTAGAAAGACACATCTTACCAAGCATGAACTAGATTTGTGTAAGTTTAAAAACACAATGTCTAATTCAACCTATAACTTCATATTGTAAATTCAACCTATAACTTCACATTTACAATAAAATCCTATCATAGTCCTACAATAACATAAAATGAGAATTTTTTTTGGGGGGTGTTTCCATATAACCCTCTTACTTGAAGAGGAAATTTGTGATATCCAACCACTCGGTTGAAATAACATCAAATGAGTAAAAAAACATCCTACAAACCATGAACTAAACTTGTGTATGTTGAACAACACAATGTGTAATTCAACTTGCCACTTTATACTTAGAATGAAATCCTATTACAACCCTACAACAACATAAACTAAGTAATACAATTTTGTTGGGGGGCACATATCTTTGTGAATAAAGGAAAAATTTATGAGATCCAATCATTCCTTTCAAATAATGCCATATGTGCAAGTAAATGCATCTTATCAATTAGGAACTAAACTTGTGCAAGTTGAACACCACAACATTGTAGTTCAACCTACAACTTCATATTTAGATTGAAATCCTATCATAACCCTACAACATAAAATGGGGAATACATTTTTTGAGGTACACATGCATTTGTTACATGAAGATAAAGTTGTGACATCCAACCATTTCTTTGAGATAACCTCAAATTAGTATAAAAACACATCTTACAAATCAAAATTAATCTTGTGTAGGTTGAACAACACAATGTGTAGTTCAACTTGCAACTTTGTATATATAGTGAAATCATATCACAACCCTATAATATAATGAAGCAAACACTTGTCTCTATTATGCGAAGAGAAAAGTTGTGAAATCCAACCATTTCTTTGAGATAACCTCAAATGAGTAGAAAATCAAATGTTACAAAAAACATTAACAATATTGGAAAAGCAAAATCTTTAAAAGTGAAATTAAAGATGAGTTTGTCAAAATTTGAATTAATTGATTAATTGGTTGCATTTGTCAAAATGAGAATTTCATATCAATGGATTGACAAAATCAAATCAGCATTACACTCCATGATTATTATAGATATCTTAAATAAATCTATAACAATATTAAGTTTTTTAAATTATTCAATGATTACTCTGTTTTATTTATGAAGTATCTAACAATTATTATATTTTATTTATATTGTTTGCTTCATTTCAATGAATAATTTAATCTAAATATTAATATTAATAATAAATTAAAAGGCATATGATAGAGTGTACTGGGATTTCTTGCATAAGGTTCTTCTAGGTTTTGGTTTCTCAAAAATTTCGTGCAAATGGATTCTCTCTTATATGTTGGGAGTGAAATATTCAATTCTAGTTAATAGTCACCCTTATGGCTTTTTTTCATCTTCCCAAGGTATGTGCCAAGGTGACCTTATGCCATTTTTCCTTTCCATTATTCTATCTAAAGGAATTAATAAAATCATTAAATGCCAACATTTGTCTTCCAAATGTAAAGGTATCTTAGTTCCTACCTCCCAAATGTCCACTACACACATCCTATTTGCAAATGATACAATGTTGTTTGGGGAGGCTACTATGACCAAAGCAAAGATAATTAAATCATCACTTGAAAAATACTGTTATATCTCAGGACAAAGGGTAAATCCATCCAAATCTAAGATATTCTTCTTGAATTTTCAGACCCTAATTACATCAAAGTTACAATGTTTCTTAGGTTTTAAGCAAGATTTTTTACCGTGCAAATATCTTGGTATTCCCTTTTTTGTTGGTACAAACAAGAGTTCTTATTGGGCAGTAATATCATCCTCAATCCAAAATAAAGTCTCTTCCTCGAAAGGAAAACAGTTATCTTTTGCAGGCAAAATTTTAATGATAAAACAAATCCTCTTTCATCCCAAACTATATTATGTCAATTCTCCATATTCTTAAGGGAATCCTCAGAACATTAGAGCAAAATCTTAGGAACTTTTTGTGGAAAGGAAACTTGGATAATGAACATAAAATTACATTGGTTTCATGGGAAACCCTTTCCAAATTAAAGACTTCAGGTGGAAGAGGCATTCGCAATCTAGAAGCAAGAAATTTGGCTCTAGGAGCCAAATTAGTATACAATTTATATACTAAGCAATCTTTCAAATGGCCAAAAATTGTTCAAGCTAAGTATCTATATTCTAACAAATTGGCAACAATATTCATAGTGGCTAATCCTCCCCAAGGATCAAATATGTGGAAATTTTTGGTTAAATCCAGATAAATGATCCTGCCCCACCTTTCATGGGTTATTCAAGATGGAAGTTAGGCTTTGTTCTAGGAGAAATCCTAGAATGATTTTCCTCCACTAGCTAATAATCAAGCATTGAATCAAGCCAAATATTTCCTTAAATCTCACTAGGGTTTATCAATTGGAGATTATATGCAGTGGCATCATGCAGATAACCATATTCAATTCAAGTGGAAAGATTTTTTAGAACTACCATTTCCCCAACCTCAAAAATATCTTTACCTCAACCTGCTTCATCAAAGAGATTTGCATCTTGCCCCAAAAGAAGATCTTTTGGTGTGGGTTGTTTCACCTACTAGGTCATATAGTGTGAAAAGGGGTTATGATTTCCTAAATTTCAAAGGAACCTCCAATTATTCCATATATTTCTAATTTGGTTGGAATCAAGCAATGTTACCAAAAGGTAATGCCTTTTCATGGCTTTCCCTTAACCAAAGAATCCTCACCAGTGATTGCCTTGCCCATATGGTAATAACTAATAACTTCAATTCTGACCTCTGTAACTCTACACCTGAGACACTCAATCATCTTTTATTACAATGGAATTTTTCTAAAAAATATTGGACTTAGTTACCAACTAAGCTTCACTAATCAACTCCACTATCAAACACTTTAAGAGAAGTTTTTGATTGTTGGTCAATTCTTCATCACAAATCCTTTTTAGCATCAATATGGTAGTTATCTCCTCCAATTATCATATGGAGCTTATGGTGGGAAAGAAATAAGAGGATCTTTAGGGGCCAATCTAAATCAATAAAAAATGTGATTAAGGGGGTAAAAAATTCCATTTCGAAAAATCTCAAAGCTTTTACCTCCAAATATAAATACCTTCCATCAGTTTTTACATCCTAGGACTCACACATTTTAAATGATTAGAAGAAAGTTTCTCTACTTTTCCTTTCAAAGGGAGCCTACTATTCAATCTGCCACCCAAGGTGGATAGAAAATCAAACAATGGAAACCCCCCAAAAATGATTTATTATGTTAAATTTTGATGGCTTTGCAAGAGGTAGTCCAGGTCTTTCGAGCTTAAGATGTGTGCTCCACTATCATACATGTATGATTATTACAACAATGGCCTTAAAAAATCTAAGATGATACAAACAATATTCTAGAGGCTAAGGCCCTTTTTTATGGTTTAAAGCTGGCTAAAACTCACAAGATTCCTCATTTGGTTATAGAAGGAGATTATCTAATAGTAATCAATGCTCTAATTCATATGCATATCTCTAATTGGAGGCTCATATACATTTTTTTTTATAATCATGAGAAATTTTAAATTTTTTTCAAAGCTACCAGATCTCCCATTCCTACAGTAAAGGAAACAAAATGGAAGATATCTTGGCTAATATTGGAGCTGACCTCTCTGAGGTGATAAAAGTCCTTTCTCATGAAGATTTTCTCTGATATTTAGAGATTGTTGCAGAATTATATTTCAGGGTAAAAACAAAAAATAGTGTCACGTTTCAGGCAAACTTATCAGCACAAGTGAATTTAAGTAATTCTAACTAAAAATTAATTTTAGTCAAACATATGGTCTATATAGATTCATTATAGCTAAGTTATATATGGGCCACAACCTTTCCAATTGGAAATGTCTACTAAATGTATATTTTATACCACTTTGGGTCTAATTACCCAAAAAAATAAAAATAAAATTAAAAAAACTTGATGTTTCAACAACTCCTACTCTTATAAATAAAAAAAAATTCAAATGTAAAAATACCCTTTTATAGATCTATGAGTGAATGTTCCAAAATATACATCTTTTAATATTTTAATTAGTTTTTATATTTTATATTTTATTTTTATTGAAAGTAGGTCATCAACACTAAAATATAAGGTTGGTTACTTTTTCAAGGAAAAGTACTAAAATTATTTTAAAAATTTGAAAAAAATATGATGCAATAGAGAAAATAATCATTGTCAAGATGATATAATTATTTACTAATTTGGATAAATAATTGAGAAAAAAGGTGGCAACAATTGGAAAGAGTTATATTTCAACACACAACTTTTCAAATTTATTGAAATATATATATATATATATATGTAAACAATAGTAAAAAATATATCCATGCACTAAATTTTCAAGTTATCAATATACACAAAAAAAATTGAAGAAAAAAAGATGAAATTTACTAAATAAAGTGTGGTGGCTTGTGTAACTTCAATTTCAGCATTTTATCAGCAACTAAATTATAGTGTTTACTTCAAAAAAACTGCATTCAAATAAATTTTTAAATTTTTGTTAAAGTTACAAACATAAAATAGACAAAAGAATATAAATTTTATTAGTTTACATTATTTCAAAATTCAAAACATATATTTCACTTTCTATTGATTTAATTTAAATAGTTGAATCAGCATTGACCATTTCCTTTATAAAACTGTGACACAACTTTGTACTTTTACCCTTCAAAAGATGACTTTTTTTCTAAATTTTTATTTTTCTACAGGTGTCTCCATGTTTTTCTATCACCATGATTTGCCATCCCAAGCTTTATTTCTTGTCGTACTCACTCGTGTGTGGATGACTTCAAGCCATCTGTATCAATTATCTCCTATATCTTTCAATCATAATGGTAAAATTATTTGGAGGCAGTTAGTACCTCCATGTGGCAATTTTTCTCTTATCATGTTGTCAAATTTGAGGAATGCCCTCATTCACAAATTTCAGTGGTTAGTCTTCATCATGCTGAAAGGTGCAAGGTGTACTTCTATTTATCCTGAAGTACATTCATTCATTGTGACAAGATTACTGATGTCCTTCATTATCGCATCTATTTTAATTCGCTTGTGCCTACTACCTATCCTTCATCTATGGATATACTCAAGGACGAACTCATCTTATGCACAAGGGAGCATGAGCTATCTGCATATGTGAAACTCATTAAAAACTAGCAATCGTTACTTCATCTTCTCATTTTGTAGTGTTTGTTTCTTTGTCAATGCTCTTGTTTTGAGTTCTACCATTGTAGCAGTTTAGATGGCTACGTCGACAAACAAAGCTCATCTAGTGTATCAACCCCTCAATTACAGAGTAAATCTTCAAGTTTGAAGCTAGGAATATCCCATCTCAGTCAAATTTGTCCTTAAAAATCCTCAAGTTGAAGAGCAATTAGGGACATTATAGGGGAGTACATTTTGAATGCTTCTTCTCTTCGAATGTTATATCCATCCCAACTACTCTCTATTTTTTTGTCTAATTGCTTAGACCTCTGTCAAGACTATGGAACACTTAGGCAAATGTAATGTCCCCCTTTTAGCCAGACATATGATGATTTGTCATTAGCCCATTTTTCCTTGGTCTCGAGGGCTAACCAAGACTTTTCAGAGATCAATGAGGGATTTGGCCAAGGCATTTTCAGTTTCAGGCCAATCAAAGGTGTTTTAGCAGGGTTTCCAGATACTTACTATTTATAGTAAGTCAGTTGTGGCTCAGTGACTTAAAATATTTGAAGCATTTTTAGATGTCAGTATTTTTGATGCATTTAATTCTTCATCAAGTTTGCCAATTTAATGAGCCATTATTTAATTGGGCAATTAAATTAAAAAATTTTAAAGTTAAATTTAAATATTTAACTTTGATGATTATTAAATGTTGGGACTAATGTTTAAAGGGAAAAATTAAAAGTTCCCTTTCAATAAGGAGACATAAGGGGATATTATTATTTTATTGTAACAATCTTTTATCCCACATTTATGTTGTATTAGGAATCGTGCCCAATTGGACTTATAAATAAGAGCTTGAGAGTTGATTGAGACATCTTGGAAATTGTGTTATCTTGGAATTGGTAATTTCTGGAGAAATTCAAGAGTTTTTTTTTTGGCATTTGGGGACGTAATCCCTCAAGTGTGAAATTTATTATGCATGTGTAAGACTAGGTCTGGGGATTAAAAATAAATTGGCATTGAATGAGTTGATGGGCATAGATATTTCAGTATGATTGTGAAAGCTTGGCTAGGAAGAAATCGCAGTACTTAGACAATTATTCATTCTAGTTTTCAGCACTAAAGAATGATGTTGCAGATTGTTAGTGTCTTAGAAGGAGGGTTTTTATAAGTGTCTTAGAATGCAATAGCTATTCCTAGTTTGACATGGTAGCCATAGGGAATAATGGTAGTCTTATTTTATGTTGAGCGTCTAATATACATAGCGCTCGAGAAAGTTTCAGATTATGAGTGTTTAGGTGCAATATGGAACCATGACAAAGGATGTAGTTTCTTATTGTTGGGTTGGAATGCGAAGCTAGTCATTTTTCCACTTAGTGCAACCACGTGATTCCTGGTACCTCTTCCATTCTTATATCGAGTGGGAGTTAGAAGTAGGGATAGTAGTGGCGTTGATGTCTTCAAGTGAAGTGCAAAGTAATATGGCCATGCGTAGTGCTTAGTTTGGTGGAGAGTTTCGCTGGAAGGGAACCAAGCCATTACACAGGTTCATCAATCTTTGTATTTACAACTCTTCAACATCATAAAGATAACTAGTTCTTAGATTACTAAATATTCTAAAAATTACTACTCAGCTGAGTATTATTTGTAATGTCTGAAAATTACTAGTATTAAGATTATGGAATGGAAAATGATTCAAAAAATTTACATCTGCTAGACTTGATGTGCAAGTAATTTGTAAATGAATGAATGCTAAAAACAAGAAATCATCAACGCATCAAGTCCAACTAAACTGTAGTTTGAAACAAACAAGGACAAAAATTAACCCCTTCAAAAATCATTCAAGGTAGCCTATTACAGTGGTATCAGAACTACGAGTGCTGCCATCTTGTGAAGGTTCATGAGTGACAGAGAAAGAAGGTATTGTCTACGCAAGTTGAGAAAAGCGTGACAACCACCACCAATTCCTAAAGGTGAAATTGTGTCTGGTATTTTGGGCATCAATAGAAGTTCATCGTCACAACAAGGTGACCCATTTTCAGCAGAAATTATGGACGATGAAAGAGTAGAAAAAAGTACCAAGGATTTGCTTAGTGATTTGGCAAGAGGGCAGCAAGAACTACAAATGGCATTGTAGTGAATGGTAGCCCTTATAACACAGAATTTGACAACCATGAACGATGGAAACAACCGGAATCAAGGCAATATTAACCCAGGTGGACAAGGTAATGATAGGAACAATGGCAATGATGATGGGTCGGTAAATAATGGGAGTGCAATACAACAGAATAGAGCAGGATCAACAAGAACTAGGCCTCTTATGCCTCACTTTCCACCGAGACAGAATGATCAAAACAATGAACTCACTCAACAGGAGATACAAGATCAGATTTTAAATGATTGGAGGAACTTTGGGTTAGATTTTTGGGCTGAAATGTCATTGGATTGCATGAATGTTAGAATGAGACATTTACCTATAAGGGGCAACATGCAACAACATTATGGCCTTAAGAAGAAAATAGGACAACTCACAATACCTTTCTTTGATGGTACATTAAAAACTATAGTAAGGGCTTGGGTTCAAAAACTTGACACATATTTTCATCTTAACCCAATACCAGAAGAAGATGCCATCAAATATGCAACTTTACACTTAGATGGCAACGCTCATGAGTGGTGGTACCATGGTATGGTGACCTTGGGACATGCACAGATTGTCACTTGCGCAGAGTTTACAGAGAAGCTAATTAAGAGATTTGACACTAAGGACCCCGAGTTGCACTTTAAGGAGATGGCACAACTTAGACAATGGGGATCAATTGATACATATGTTGCTGAATTTCAGAGGTTGGCAGTGTTGGTGATTAATATTTCATAGAGGAGACCGGTTGTCTTATTTATGGATGGTCTATTAGATCCTTTACGAGGTTGGGTCAAGGGTCATGATCCATTGACATTATAGGAAGCGATTAAAAAGGCTAGAGATTTGGTATCATCTTCCTATGAAAGAAAATTTTAATCTAAGGACTCCCATTATAGGAAAGACAAAGATAAGAAACCACTTCAAAAAGACACACTACAACCACATGAGCATGCTAAGAAGTTGGATAATGATCAGTTGAATTAGCTAAGGAGGAAAAAACTATGTTTTCATTGAAAGGAGCCATGGGACCCTTCCCATAAGTGTCCTCTCAAGGCCAAGGCCAAACAGATCGAATATTTTTCAATAGAGGATACAAATTTTGAGAGTTCAAAAAATTCATCAACTTCTAGGAATAGTGATGGTGGATCAACAGTTGGAGGGAATTCCAGTGATGGTAGGGTGTTAGCACGTTTAATAGAAACCCAGAAGGCAATCACCTTAAAAGTTCATGGATTGATATAGGGGCAGCGTGTGATATCTTTGATTGACACTAAGGCCACACATAATTTCATTTATGCTCAGTTGGTGGAGAAATGGGGCCTACATACAAAGGAGCATGATAGGTTTGGAGTCATCGTGGCTAGTGGACACAAAATGCTTTGCACACAAAAAATTACTAACTTGCATATGTGGATAGGTGATTATGAGTTAGTGGATGAATTTTTATGTGGTTGATATGGGGGACTATGATGTGATATTAGGCATGACTTGGATGGCTTCATTGGTGGAGTTCACATTTAACTTGGTTAAGGTGGAGATGAAGTTTGAGCATTAGGGTAGAAATAGATAGGGGACTCAAAGTGGTATCACTCGGGAGGATGGAGCATTTGATACATCATGATCAGGTTTAGCGGGCTATTGAAATTTTGGTGATGCCAGAGGGAACTGGACAACAGAAGCAAGAGTATCCTTCATAGGTTTAGTCACTTTTCACCAAACACTCTAAAGTATTTGGTGATATACCACCAAGTAGAGCTCCTAGCAAGGGAATCGAACATGTGATACAATTAGAGGAGGGGGCCAAACCTGTAATTACCACTCCTTACAAGCCTCTGAAGAGATATAAATATGAGCTTGAGAATGCTACCAAAGAACTTCTTGAGATGGTACACATTAGGCCTAGTAAGAGCCCATTTGCTTCTTTAGTTGTGTTAGTGAAAAAAAAGGATGGGACTTTCAAGGTGTGCATTTATTACAGGGAGTTGAATAAACAAAATATTAAGAACGGATACCCCATTCCCCGCATTGATGAGTTGCATGGAGCTTGTTATTTCTCTAACATTGATTTGAGGTCCGCTTACTGTCAGATTCAGGTTTGGGAAAATGATGTGGAGAAGACATCTTTCAGGGGTCATTTTGGACACTTCGAGTTCTTCGTCGTGCCTTTTGGTTTGACTAATGCACCAACTACCTTTTAGTCCTGCATGAATAGGATATTCAAAGATCAATTGAGGAGATCTGTATTGATATTCTTTGATGATATACTCATTTACAATAAGACTTGGGAGGAGCATTTGAAACACATTGATGTTGCGCTAAGCATTCTTGAGTGAGTCCTTGTATGTTAAGATGTCTAAGTGTGCATTTGGAATGACTAAGTTGCTATATCTGGGTCACATTATCAATGGTAATGGTGTTCATGTGGATCCAAATAAAATCCAAGCTATCATAGATTGGTTGCCACTCAAGAATATCTCACAGCTTAAGAGATTTCTCAGTTTGTTTGGATTCTACTGCCACTTTGTGGGGGGATTTTATCAGACTGTTGCTCCCCTTATAGATTTGACCCGGAAGGATGCGTTTGAGTGGTCATATAGAGCTTGGTAGTCTTTTGACAGATTTAAGGAATTGATGAGAAATTGTCCAGTTTTGGTCATTCTTGATTTTAGCAGACCTTTGAGTTTCATTGTGATGCCTCGGGTGAAGGCATAGGTGCAGTATTGATGCAGGATAGACACCCCATCGCATTTGAGAGCAGTAAGTTGAGGGGTATTGAAAGGAGCTACATCATTTATGACAAGGAGATGTTCGTGATAATGCATGTCTTGGCTAAATTTAGACAATATTTGGTGGGAAGCAAGTTTGTGGTTAAGACAGATCATAACAGTTTGGAGCATTTCCTTGGTCAGAAGGACTTGAGTGATAGGAAATAGAAATGGGTCAGCAAACTATAGGCCTATGACTTTGACATAGTTTTCGTCAAAGGAAAGAAAAACATTGGTGTTGATGCCTTATCCAAGAGACCTCACTTGTGTGTTTTGGTTGAGATAGCACAGAATTGGAGGGAGATGATTTCTGCAAAGTATGCAAAGGACAAGTGGGCCATTGGGATTATTGATGGCACTATCCAAGATGACAGGTACACAGTGGTAAATGACTTCATCATTTACAAGGAGAGGATATTCTTGGTGACGAGATCTGCTATGAAGCAAAAGATATTGAGAGCTTTCCACGACTCACTGTTAGTAGGACACCTAGGTTATTTCAAAACTTACAGGAAGGTGAGAGAGCATTTTACATGAAAAGGGCTCAAGACAAAGGTGTTACAGTATGTGAGGGAGTGCCCTGTGTGTTAGCAGAACAAACATCAACATTCTTTGCTAGGAGGACTATTGCATCCCCTACCCATTCCCGAGAGGAAGTGGGATAGTTTGTCAATGGATTTCATTATGGTCCTACCCAAGGTCCAAGGTAAGGATTGTATTTATGTTACGGTAGATCGATTGACAAATTTTGCACACTTCTTCACTATTTCATCCACCTATATAGTGGTTCAAACATCTGAATTATTTTTTTGAGAGGTATTCAAGTTGCACGGGTTGCCATGAAACATTGTTAGTGATAGAGACAACAGGGTCATGAGCAATTTTTGGTAGGATCTCTTCAGGTTGTGTGGGATAGAGCTTACCCTAAGCACTAGTTATCACCCACAAAGAGTTGGGCAGACAA
Source organism: Cryptomeria japonica (assembly GCF_030272615.1). Taxonomy (NCBI): domain Eukaryota; kingdom Viridiplantae; phylum Streptophyta; class Pinopsida; order Cupressales; family Cupressaceae; genus Cryptomeria; species Cryptomeria japonica. The sequence continues at coordinate 872,495,305 of NC_081409.1, read as the reverse complement.
AGATTGTGAACAAGTGGGTGGAAGGATACCTTTGTAATTATATTGCAAGGCAACAAAAGGTATGGGTGAAGTGGTTGCATTTAGGAGAATATTGCTATAGCATCACCTATCATATGTCTATCCAAATGTCACCATTTATGTCTCTTTATGGCTACGAGGCTCGGAGCTTTTTGGATTTGTTGTTTGGTGATAGTTGTGTACCTAAGGCTAAGGACCTTTTACAGGAGAGTCGGGATATTATGAGGTCCTTGAAGGAAAACATGCAGAAAGATCAAAACCAACAGAAACAGTATGCAAACTAGCATAGAGTGGAGAGATCTTTTAAGGTTGGCGACATGGTTTATATTATGTTGCAGTGTTATCAACAATCCACTCTCAAGAAGAGTGGTGCAGAGAAGTTGAAGCCACACTACTATGGGTCTTTCAAAGTTATCAAGAGGGTTGGTGAGGTGGCTTATGAGCTAGAGTTGTCAGTAGATAGTAAGATACATAATGTTTTTCATGTATCTTGCCTCAAAAAAGCATCGGGTCATAATGTGGTACCTTCAACAGAGTTACCTCCTCTAAATGATAAGGGGAAACTTATTTTGGTTCCCAAGGCCATCCTTGATACTAGGGAGTACATTTTGTGGAGACAGGTCATCCGAAAGTATATGGTAAAATGGAAGAATTTGTCGGTAGAGGATGCTACTTGGGAGGGCGAGAATGTTTTGCAGCATCTAGAGCTGAGGTTGCTTGAGGACAAGCAATTTCAAGAGGGGTGGACTGTAATGTCCCCCTTTTAGTCAGTCATGTGGTGATCTATTGTTATCCCATTTTGCCTTGGTCCCGAGAGCTAACCAGGACTTTTCAGGGATCAGTGATAGATTTGGCCTAAGCATTTCCAATTTCAGGTCAGTCAGAGGTGTTTTGGCAGGGTTTCCAGATACTTACTATTTATAGTAAGTCAGTTGCAGCTCAGTGACTTGAAATCTTTGAAGCATTTCTGGATGTTAATATTTTTGGTGCATTTAAATTTTCATCAGGTTTGCCAATTTAATGAGCCATTATTTAATTGGGCAATTAAATTAAAAGTTCCTAAAGTTAAATTGAAATATTTAACTTTAATGATTATTAAATGTGGGGACTAATTTTTAAAAGGAAAAATTAAAAGTTCCAAGGTAATATTATTATTTTATTGTAACATTCTTTTATCCCGCATTTATGGTGTGTTAGGAATCGTGCTCAATTGGAGTTATAAATAAGAGCTTGAGTGTTGATAAATCTTGGAAATTGTGTTATCTTGGAATTGGTGATTTTGGAAAAATTCAGGAGTCTTTTTCTAGCATTTGGGGACATAATCCCTCAAGTGTGACATTTCTTATGCTTGTGTAAGACCAGGTCTTGGGAAATTTAAAAACAAATTGACATTGAATGAGTTGATGGGGATAGATATTTCAGTATGATTGTGAAAGCTCAGCTAGGAAGAAATTGCAATGCTTAGACAGGTATTCATTCTATTTTCCAGCACTAAAGAATGATGTTGCAAATTGATTAGCATCTTAAAGGAGGGTTTTGATTAGTGTCTTAAAATGGCATAGCTATTCCTAGTTCGACATGGCAGCCACAGGGAAGAATCACAGTCTTATTTTGCGTTGAGCGTCCAATATACACAGCACTGGAGCAAGTTTCAGATTATGAGTGTTCAGGTGGAGTATGGAATCGTGACAGAGGACCTAGTTTCTTATTGCTGGGTTGGAATGTGAAGCTGGCCATTTTTCCACTTAGTGCGATAGCACGATTCCTAGTACCTCTACCATTCTTGTATCGAGTGGGAGTTGGAAGCAGCAATAGTAGTGGCGTTGATGACTGTAGGTGAAGTGCAAAGCAATCTGGACATATGTAGTTCTTAGTTCCTTGGTGAAGAGTGCCACTGGAAGGGAACTGAGCCATTACACAGGTTCATCAATCTTTGTATTTACAACTCTTCAACATCATAAAGATAACCGATTCTTAGATTACTGAATGTTCTGAAAATTACTACTGAGCTGAGTGTTATTTGTAATGTCTGAAAATTATTAGTATTAAGATTATGGAATGGCAATGACATCTGCTGGACTCGAAGTGCAAGTAATTTGTAAATGAATGAATGCTAGAAAACAAGAAATCATAAACGCATCAGGTCCAACTAAACTGCAGTTTGAAAAAAACAAGGACAAAAATGTACCCCTTCAAAAACCATTCAGGGCAGCCTATCACAACAAATCGCTTATGAATTTGTTCATGATGAGTATATAGCTAACCATGCTTTTGATGAAGAGGAGAAGAAATATAATTTTCAGAAGGGCAAGGCAAATATTGGGGGGTTATCGCAAGGGAAGATTTGCAGAATAACTCGTCCATAGCTTCCATTAATGATGGATTTATAATTGCAATTGAGACATAGCAAGAAAACATTTTGGGAAGGTCACTCTTTGCCTTTAGGGACACTATTGGCCAACTTAGATGGAGGTGATTCAAAACAAGTTCAAATCCCTGGCTCAACTGATTAACCACGATAGTCTTCCTGATCTAAATTTCACATCAAAGAAGAGATCAATCATTTGTGTTGCTTGCCCACAATTCTACACTGTCAAAAGCATCGTTTGTTCCCTAAGACGATGACTCAATGTCAAAATCACTGCCTTTTGTCTTCACCTACGACAGGGAAAGGTGTGGACTCTGCTTCTTTCATCTAAATTGCATTGGGGTGCTCCATGCTTTCGACTCCTATAATTAAATCTTTTTTGGCATAGTTTCTTGGCTTCTTTTGGTTGCTCATCTAGGTCTTATGTTCAACTTCTCTCCTTTATGTATATAGCCTAACTTACTATATAGTGGGCTCCTAACTTGATATATAGTGGGTTGGTCGAGTTTTCTCCCCTTTCTCTTGATCTTTCAGTGGGTCAGCAAGGCTCCCTTTCAGATCTTTAGTGGGTTCATTTTTGAAAAACGTCTTTTTTATTTCTCATTATGTAACTTTTATTATATTAATATAATTATACACTTATTGTGTTTTGCTTTAAAAAAACAATTATGTTTATTTATACCAATATAATTATAATTTATAATATAAATATTAAGTACATTTATTTTTTAATAATAATTTAAACATAAATATTAATATATTTGTAGACCTATAAATATAATTATTTGATTAAATAAAAATTCAATGTTTATTTAATCCATTAAATCAATTCTTCTATCAATTAAATCGTATTTAATTAATTTCCCCCCACATTCTTCTATTGATTAAATAAATTATTCCATTTATTTGATTTAATCCAATTGGCCACATTCTAACCTTTAATTAAGTAAATCTTTTTTATTTAAATAAATCCCCATTTCCTATTTAATTCAATTTACATTTAATTAAAATCTTTCTCCTATTTAAATAAATCAAATTTATTTAAAAATCCTTCCAATGCAAGTTGTAACCACTTTTTTGAAATAAATCATTTTATTTCAAAATTAAAATAAAAGAATATCCTCCCACTTGCATCCTCCTAACAAATCCACTTACATATCTAATCTCCCTTCTATATTCTTCTAAACCATCTTAATTAGCCTTATTATCTCTTAAACGTTTACACATTCCTTAAGAGAAAGTCACTTCTAAAAAACACTCAAAGCCATCATAAACCATTAAAGGTTTTATGTCTTCAACAAACTAACCTCCAAAGTCTTCAATAACCATTAATGATTAACTCAAACTTGACCCTTGGTTAGACACTTTCTCTCTAACTTAACCCTTCTCTAACCCATGGGTCTCTTCAAGCCTTCATTGCTTTGACCATGGTTATCCATTAACTCTTGCACAAGAGTTTATCCTTTGGACAAAAGGATTATCATATAACTCAACCCTAACCTTACCCCCTAGGGTGACCACCATGTCTTCTCAGGCATTTATAGTCTCTTCTCTCTCCTCTCAAGCCATCTCATGTTGACAATTGTCACCATTTCGTTGGTGAAAATTGTAAACATGGATTGGAGATTATTGAATCTTAACCATCCAATTTCTCATTTCTTCTATAAATAGGCCTCATTTCTCTCATTATTTATATCCAAGTTTCATGCATCCAAATTATAGTCTACTTTATCAAGTATTGTCTCTCTTTGTTAATCATCATATTAATCATTTAGAAGCATATTAGTATAGCAAGTTATCATGTTAGCATAGTTTGTTAGTTTCTTTATCATAGCATCAATTTCACCATAACTAATCTTAATCCTAATAAGCTTACCATTTTCATATAGATCCTAGGTGCATCTCGCATATAGATCATTTTTCATCCATTATCACTCATTCTTGGAGTTATCATTATGAAAGTCAGTTGCTCAATGATCTGAGAGCAACCATTGACTTGAGGAATCCTATGAGATATAGAAAAATGAGACACACTTTGGAAGATTAGCTTCTTTAACTAGTTTAAGCTTAGTTAGTCTTTATAACCAAAAGTTTCATTGGTATGTTTAATTTTAGTTTTCAAACTGATTGATTGATTACACTAAATCTTGCATACATTTTTTGTGCCCATCGTGGGGCACTATGTCCCTTTATTTCAAATCCTTTTGGGAAGTTTTGCAGCATTTTCAAAAGTTGAAGGTCAGATTTGCAACACCTTTTCTCGATCTAACATGTTTTGCAGCTTCCTGTCGCATTTTTTATAGAATCAGAAGTTCCTATCATGTTTCTGACAAACTCACCAAGTTCCTGTCATGTTTCTAACAGACACAGCAGGTTCCTGTCACATTTTTTACAGAATCAGAAGTTTTTGTCGTGTTTTTGACAGACTCAGAAATCAGTAGATTCCTATCATGTTTTTGACAGACTCGGCAACTTCCTATTTTTTACAGACTCAAAAATCAACAAGTTCCTGTGGCATTTTTGACACTATGAAATCAGCAAGTTCTTGTCGTGTTTTTGATAGACTCATAAATCAACAAGTTTTTGTTGTGTTTTTTATAGAATTAGCAACTTCCTATGATGAATTTGATAGATTCGGAAGTTCCTATCATGTATTTGAGAGATCATGTATTGACAAAGAGAAAAAAATTGTAAAACTAAGAAGATTAGGCTTGTGAGCCCACAATCTTGACTAACAATTTGCAGGTTTTGCAGGAACTAATCTTTGTTGCAGGTGCTAAAGGACTTAGAATAAATTTTTACTTTGCTTTTTAAAAGTTGGTAAAAATAATTCACATTTCCTTTCTCACAAAGCTAAAAAGAACTCCACGGTTAGCTTTGGTGCAAGTAAAAAGAATCACATTCTCTTTTTTTGGGGCTTTAAAAAGGACCTCACTTTACTTTCTTGGAAAATTAAAGAGAACAACAAATCAAACATTTACTTTTTGTAAGTTAGTACACATTGTCTTTTAGTGCTAGTAAAAAGAACAAGACAAAATTCTTTTTTTCCAAAGGATAAAAAGAACAAGCCATCTTTCGATTTTACAAAGGTAACAAAGAACAATCTGTATCAAAGTTGTGAGTTTACTTTCTCAAAAGTTCATTGTTGTAATTAGTTGTAGTCACATAAATCTGTCCATTTAATTAAATGAATATTTACTATTTATTTGATTAATAAACCTTCAATAATCAATTAATTAAATTAATATTTAATTAATTTATCCTCAACCATTCTCCTATTAATTAAATAAATTATTCAATTAATTCATTAAAACCACACCTCTAAATCAATTAAATGAATAAATCCTATTTATTTAATTTAACCCCTTTCCTCTTTTAAATAAATAATTAAAACATTTATTTAAATCATTAAACTCCCCCCCACTTGCATTCTCCTACAAATGCAAGTTGCAACCACAATTGAAATAAATTAATTTTATTTTAATTTAAATCTTATTTTCCCTCACCCACCAAATCCACTTGCAATCCTAAATCTCCTTCTAGACCCTTCTAACCACTTTCTAATCATTCCTAATTAGCCTAATCCATCCCCTAGTTATTGTCACATTCCTAAGCAACTTGAAGTCACTTCTCAAATCCTCCAAAGTCTTTGAAAAGCATTTAATGCTTTATGTTTTCAACAAGCTAACCTCTAAAGTCTTCCAAACCACTAATGGCCCTTACATGACCATTAATGGCTCTTACATAACCATTTATGGTTAACTCAACCCACCCACATGGTTAGAGACTTTCCATCTAACTCAACCTCCATTTGACTCATGGGTCTCTTCAAGTATTTATTGCTTTGACCATAGTTATCCTCACTAACTCTTGCACAAGAGTTTATCCATTGGATAAAGACATTATTTATTGGATAATGGCTTTATTCTTTCAACTCGGCATTAACCTTACCTCCCAAGTTAACCCTCAAGTCATGTAAAGCATTAATGCTTATTCCCTCTCCTCTCAACCCATCTCTTGTTGACATTTGTCATCCTGGGATTGGATTGAAAGCCCCCACATGGATCATAAACCCATCAATCCTGACCCTTGTTGAGATTACTCAATCTCAACCATCCATTGCTCCATTTTACCTATAAATAGAGCTCATATTCCTCATTTTCAAATCCTCAAGCATTCTCAAGAACATCTATAATCCTAAAATCTTGTATGCATCGAATTTATAGTGAAATTTAAATAGCATTTAGTATAATAATCTACATTTGTCATTTTGGGCTAAAATTAACATTAGATAATTAGATAATATCTTGTTTTAGCTTGTTTTACATTTGCATTGGAATAATTAATCATTCTACAATCTTGAACCTCCATAAGACATCCAAAATAGTGCAAAAAGCTACTGAGAGCTACAGTCATTTGGGAACTTGGAGAGGAGAGGAACAAGGGAGGAGTAGCTACAAACATGGTGGAGGGCATTTGGAGATGTCTTATTGCATTTCTTAGATTTATTAAGCTTTTTGTCTTATGTTTTGTGTCTCTCTTGATATGCTTGCTTAGGACAGTGTTTGATTTGTGATTTCTAACACTAATACTTGCCTTGTTGTTTGTGCTTGTCTTAACAATATCCTAACAATCCTTTTTGCAGAGCATCATTTGGTGAACTCGACGTGAATCAAACACGCAACCTTTTGATCATCTTTTTGAAAACTACTAACTTTTTCATGTTTTAATTGACACACAGGTCGCGCTTTAGCGCCATTGTTCACGCTCTAGCACCTTCGAAAGTTGGTACTTTGGTGCTATTGTTCCTAATAATAGCACTATTGTCTCCCAACTAGCGCTATTGTCCTTCTTATAACACTATTGACCATTAAATAGTGCTATCGTGTCTAGTTTTAGCGCTTTCAGCTCACTATTTGATAGAATTAATTTTGTTTGATAGAGTTCTTTTAGCGCATTTGTCTCTTTTTATAGCATGTTTGCACTTCTTTTAGCGTTGGCATTTGATATTTAGCGCTTTCGTGTTAAATAGCGATTTCGTTTTCACACAGAGTAGCGCTATTGTAATAGAGAGTTGTAAAAAAACTTTTTGTAATCGGAAATCAAAATCTAGGCTTGTAGAAGCCCCCCAAAAACTCCATTTTTTATTTTTTCACTAATTGTTGGTCTTTTGTGCAGGTTTTTTAATTAGATTAGGAAGTAAATTTGTCTTTTTATTACTAACTTTTCCAAAGTTGATTTAAAATGAATTCACTTCTTATTTTAGCTTAAATAAACTTCACATTTCTTTTTGGGTATAAAATTGTTGGCATTTGGCATTATAACAGACAATGGGAGATGGTTGGCATTTCAATAAGGATATTGAGAAGGTTGTTGATGATTATGGATATAACTGATTAAGGATGTTTACTGTCTTGATATTATTATTTTGTCATTGATGTCAAGAAATTGATTTTCTAATTCAGTATGATGTTGCCATATCTTGAGAAGTATGATTTGAAGAGTATAAAGATGTCGGTAAAAGACACAGAAAGAATATGATGAATAAGGGGATGACTAAGGTATTCAATGGGCAACTATTACCGAGTCAGACAATGATGAGATCATGATGTTTAGATTGTTTTAACATCATACATATGTTGTAAATTGTAAGGTTAATACTATACTATGTTACCAAGCAAAGAACCTAGTCGGTAAACCCTAAGGAACCTAGTCGATAAACCCTAAGGTTATCGCTATCGGTTAATGAAGGCAGAATGTCTACCGAGTGAAGTTTAGTATTCACCAAGTTGTTACCAAGTTGTAACCGAGCTATAACAGAATACATTAAATGGTTACATGCGTTATTTAATGAAGGAAGCTGATGAGCTGGAACTGATTAAATGATTGGTATGTCGTGCATGAAGTTTGTTAATGAATCTATGGCAAAGGAAAATCAGCATGAAGATCTATAGCTCATATTGAACCGCAATACCCTAGCACAAGCTCCAAGAAATGTATGCAAGTTCCTAGGCGGGGTAAAACGTTTTCAAATCGAAGGATACATTGAACCAGGTCAAAGTTTGAAGATTTGATGGCTATGAATGATCATGGGAAATGTGATCAAGGAGATTAAGTGGTTGGCAAATTGTTTATAAATAGGGAACTATTGATAAACAATGTATGTGGGCAAATGTATGCACAGGGATGCTACATAGTGATTACCGAGCACAAAAGCTTGAAGACCTATTTGAATAACAGAGTATAGAAGCCCAACAGATGGACAAGATTAGTTCTATGTCTAGATTGTATTGAACAAATAAGAATCTGCTTTAGCATTTTAGATGTGAAGTTGCAGATAGATTTTATTACTGTTATTTTGTGAAAGTGACAGAAAATCTCTTAATCAAGTGGACTTAACAGTCTTATTTGTAAAACCCTCTAGCAAGGTGACATTCTGATTGAGTGTTTGAAATCCTTTAACAAGGTCACTTCTAACAAAGTGAAGATCCTAACAGATCTGAGGGAAATCCCTTAACTGGGTCACATCTAGCAATGTGTTTGTAATCTTTAACAGGATTTGCTTTTAACCGAGCATACTCTAGAAGAGTATATTTCTTAGTGGGTCCGAAATCCCACAGTGGTTTTTCCCTATTTGGGTTTCCACGTTAAATCTGGTGTTATGAGGTTTATGATGTTTATATGCTTTTGAGTTTGCATGTTTAGCAGTTTTGGTTATATTACTGAAGTATATGTTATCGAGGTTGAATCTGATGTTTTTATGGAAGATTAAGTTTGTATGATCCCCCCCCCCCCTCCCTCATCTTGTTGGCTATTGGATTTGTACTTACATTAAGTATCAGAACTATCAAAAATGAATCACATATTTTGTTTGGGCTTATAAAAAGAATCTCACTTGTCAAGTTAAAAAGAACCACAAACTCCAAACCCAACAAAATTTATTTTTACAAGTTAGGGACAATTTTTATTTGGTGCTTAAAATCAACAAGACAATTTTTACTTCTTGCATCCAATTAAAAATCACAATCAACACTTTGTTTTGGGCAAGATGAAAAAGAACAAGTCATTTGTCTCTTCAAGTTCAAATCGATTTACTTCAAGCAAAACATGTTTTAAATTCAGTTGACCAGGATTTCAAGTTCCTAGATTACAAAACATTTTGCCTTGAAGTTAAAAAAAACACCATTTTTGTTGGAGCAACATTTCCAAATAGTTAGATCACATTGCTATAAACTTGGTCAAAAAGAACAAGTGTTTTTGGTGATTGGCACACTTGTGCAAAGTTTGTTGAGTGGTCCTACTTCTAACACACATTATCCTCTTCCTTGGCTTTCGTGGTCCTAGGTGGAAGAGAAAAGTGCTAGTAACACTCAAAGTTTTTATCTTTTTAAGAGAGGTTTGCCAAGAGACACATCACTCTTGGGAATGACCTCGCATGATAAATCCTTCGAGCCACTATAGAAATCAGGTGAGAGCGAAAGTTGTAGCCTTGGGTATAGTTGTTCCTACAGTGTAACTTTCTGAAAGGACATATGGGCCCCACCGCAAGTTACAAGTCTCTTAAGTGAGTCACTGTAGAATGAACTTATGTTCAAAAACATTGAACATTACTAGACACCTTTTTATATAGGAACCCACCCGTTCTATTGATTGAGGATATTTGTGAGAAGTTCAGTGCAATAGCATAGATGGTTTTGCTCCCAAGATTACTCACCATACATATTTCCTTGAGTAGAAGTAGGGCTTTTTGAAAGGCTACTTGTAGCTTGATAAAAGTGGTGACTCCACCATCATAGGAATCATCTATCTATTATGCTCACGCAAGACTTAGTATATCACATCCTTACCTGATACGACGAGATTCATAAGGTATGTAGTACCAAAGTTGAAGAAATATCAAGATGTGGGCTGAAATTATCACAACTGGTCATTTGACCTTAGGGATAAAGTGTGTTTGAAGTGTCTTCGTTTTGTGTTAGACCAGTGATAAATTGAGCCAACTTCAGGCTTTTAAAAAAAACATACAAAAACATTTGAAAAAAAGGGTCAAAAAGTTCAAAGATTGGGTTGATTTAGACCCACACCTATTTGTGCCTTTTGAGGCAACATTATTGTGTTTGTGTGCTTGCTCTATTTTATTGTCAAAGAAAGTCAAAACCAATTCAAAAACAAGTATTCATCCAACACAATTTTGACCAACAAACATCAAACAAAGTGCAAACAAGATATCAAGTTATATGACCATCCTTCAAATCTTGAGAAAGAGGAATCTTCATCAACATATCAATTTGAAGAAAAGACCATTGATTTCAAAGGCTTTCATCAAAAGAAGGAATTTTTTCTATCTCAATAGACAAATTTTTGTCTCACACAGAGCCTTCTTGCATCATATGTGTCTATATCTTCAAGGAAAATCCAACGAATTTGATAAAGATCCCTTGAACAACAGAGCTTTTACTCAGTATAGAGCTTTGAGTTAACATAAAAACAAAGGAGGCAAAATCAACCCTTCTTTCTTTCCAGACATCTGCATTACATATAACATAGCTCAGGAAGAACCACCAACCTCCGAGAGAGAAAAGGAATAATTTGTCCCATATGTAACACATTTTTTATTGAAATTCCCATCCACTCTCACATTCATACATCATCAATCCATTTCAACTCTTGTCCTAAGTTCTTTTTAGATATTGCTTGAATCAAAATAACACATCATTTTTTAGAGTGTCTCTAATCCTAAGAGGCATTTCTACGTAGGTTAAAACTAGTCTATGAGTGCATCCTCTCATTACTAGATAGCTTGGTTTGTAACACATCTCAGACCTTTCTATATCTTATCATATCAACGTTATTAACAAAACACAATAAGCAATTCATAAAAGGACTTTGGTAACATCAAACCTTCAGTGTTAGAGATCTGTATTCTAAACACTTCATAAAACAATCATCTCTCATTCCATTACCAACTCATAATCACTTTCACCAAACTTCAAAAACAACTTTCAAACAAAATGGCTCAAACTAGATCAAGTACTAGACAACTAGAGATCGAAGAAGAAGGGGATGAAAATCTCAATGAATTTCAAGAAGCCATTGGAAGAAATTCAAATAATGGAAATCGTAGTACTCCCACTCCTGAAGCAATAGAAAGGGCACAACACAACCCCCTCTTCAATCAACTTTTTGATGAAATCCTCAAAAACAACGCAGATGCTCATTTTTTGAGACTTTCTCAAGAGGGAGCCAAACTACCCTCTGATTTTGATACCGCACAAATATGGCAAACATCATAACACTATAGCCGTAATGAGGGTGGAAGAGGTCGAGATAACTTTAGATATGACCTTAATCAAAGAAATCCCCCACCTCCTCCTCCTAACAACATAGACATGTTGAGGCAACAAGTCGATAATCTGGCCCAACAACTCCACAGTGGTGTGAAAACTACCTGGTTTTCACTTAATGATATTTGTCCCTATCCCTTTGATAGGAATCTACATATGCCACCTTTTCCGCGAGGGTTTGAAATACCTAAGTTTGAAAATTATCGGGGAAAAGGAGACCCTAGAGATCATGTCAGGGAATTTTACTCAGCTTGCCTAGAAGTGGCATATGAAGACACATCTAATGCGCCTCTTTCCTCAGAGTTTGGGAGGGACAACCACACAATAGTTTTCCTGATTACCAGGCGACATTAGGACATTCGAAGAACTAGTCCAAAAGTTCATCGCACATTATTCACACAACATAGAACGTGATGTTACCATGGCGGATTTGTGCAATACCAAGCAAAAACCAGGGGAGCTATTTTCAGCTTTCCTGCAACAATGGAGGCAACTGTCTAGTAGACGTTATCTTCATCTACCTGAACAAGATCTAGTGGAAATATTTATTTCCAACTTGAACGATGAAATGGAATTCCACCTAGACATGAAGGGCACAGATTCCTTTAATGACATGATCGCCCAGGGATTAAAATGTGAATGAGCTCTTGGCCTTGCCCATGTTTTAACACTGATAAACCAAACTTCTGGAATAAGAACAAGAACATCATCAATGACAGGGGCGTAGATGCAAGGACCATAAAGAGTGCACAACCTGTGGTTCGATTTGCGGGGCAAAATCCCCCTCCTAAAAACAAAACGGTTGCTCCTCCACAAAATTAAGGTCGCAATGCACTGCAAGAGGAACCAAGACAACAACAACAAAATTATAAACCAAAACGTACATACACTCCCTTAGGGAAACCTATCAAAATAGTGTTGCGTCAATTGGTCTCTTCAAATCTAGTGACTTTATCAAAGACATCTAACTACGAACCTTGGGTCAAACCTCCATGGTGGAGAGATAATGAACATTGCGAATTCCACCAAGGGAAAGGGCATAAAAGTAACTTCCATAGATTGAAAGATCTTGTTCAAGATCTTATTGACCGAGGAGAGATTGAAATCAAAGGAAACGACACAAAAACCTCAAATAATGATCATCTCATGTTTAAGAATCTGCTTCCATCACAAGATCAAAGGGATCCTTCCACTTCAAGGCAAAACACAGATACAACTGATTATATGCGAGCCACCTATAATTATATTGTAAATCACCTATTTGATGCTAATTAACAAATTGTAACCATCACCATCAAAGATCCGAACCCTACCTGCAATGTTGTTACACGTCGTAGCAAGATCACCATTAAAGTAGCTCCACAAGGCACAACCTCCATCCCAAAGTAGTATAACCTTGTGGAACAGTTAGATAAGATGCTCACACTTATATCAATCTTAGAGCTTTTGCGCCTATCCCCATCTCATAAAACAATCTTGGATCAAGCTCTCCAAGAGGCATCAGTCCCTGCCAATCTAAATACAGATCAATTTCAAGCTATGGTTGGTAATTTGAGGTCATCACCATGTCTCACTTTCTTTGAAAGTGACAATACATCCTTCCAACAACCTCATAATGCCTCACTCCATATTGAAGGATTTATCAACCAACACAAGATCAAGTGAGTCTTGATTTACAATGGCGTCAATCTGAATATATGTACATTACAATTGTTCACAACATTGGGATATGTAATAGAATCAATGGATCCTCGCAAAAAGATAACCATAAAAGCCTATGATGATGAAAAGCGTTCCTCTAAAGGAGCAGTTGTGATACCAATCCGAGTGGGCCCAGTGGTGAAGCACATGATATGTCAAGTTTTGGACCTTCCTCTGTCGTATAATTTGTTGTTAGGAAGACCTTAGATACACGCCATGCAAGCCGTTCCATCCACCTATCATCAATGTATTAAGTTTCCCCATAATGGTCTATAAATCACAATCCTGGGTGATGCAAATCCATTTGCATATTGTAACAATATTAACCATCAGCCAGAGATTATCGTTCCTAACAACAGAGAAGCTATCTGGTGCAGGGCACCTAGCTCAAAGTTGTCTTTTCTTGCATTTTAGAGTTTTTGTGTGATTTCAAGTTATTTTATGTTGTAATAAGGTGGAATAAGCCTTATGATACTTTTTGAAGCCATAGTTTGGTTTTCCACACTTTTGTTGTGCTCAGGATCCAAAATTGTCATTATCCTGAAATATTGTCAAAATGTCAATTTTTTGGTTTGTACTAGGTGGATGCCTGGACACTTGCTAGAATGTTTTGAAATGGTTTAAATCCATTTTAGGATTCAATTTGAGTTATTTTTAAGGCCTTGAGAGCCTTGGAGTGTGTTTTTGCACTCATAGGTAAAAGTTGACAAAATTGTCATGACAACTTTTGCATTTTTAGGCAAAAGTTGTCCATGAAGGAAATGGCATTGGAAGTTGGTTGGAACCAACTTTAAATTGTGTATAAAACATTCTAAACATCTCCAATACGAGGTTAATCAACTTTTGGTTTGCATTCAATTCATTTGCCAAGGGTTTCCTATGCTTTTTCTCACATTTGGACTGTTTTTGCTTTGAATTTCTGATTTTGTATGACCTGTACAGTCTGGTATAGTGCTCATAGTAGCATATAAAGTTATCAATTTGTTTTACCTTTCCAACAAGTATAATATGAAGGTCTGAAGTGCTTTGAATCAAAAGTTATCACTGTTTTTCTGAAAGTTGCTCACAAACCCTTGAAATTTGGGGCTTTGATTGTAAAAATGTATTTTACCTAAGCATCCATGAATGGCACAAGTTGAAATCCATTGGATGGCTTGGGTAGGCTCTTTAAATAGGTTTAGAGTAGGTTTTTTATGTTTTTGCAGGCCACAAGGAGGAGAATGGGTGAGATGAACAACACACAAGCTTGTAGCTAGTGTGTGGGGGCAGCAGAGATTGCTCATTTTTAGAGCCATGGAGAACTAATACCTTAGCAACCCATAGTTTTTTGGAAAGGTATATGAGTTTACCAAAATTATCCAAGATTTTTTTGGTTGTATATTTTGACTGGTGAAGAGTTTGGAGCACGTCTTCCAAAACTGCCTGGAAGCCCTAAACCCCTTAAAAATAGCTCATTTTGAGTTACCCTAGTTGTTCAACAAACCTAGATGGGAAAATTTTTGATCTTGTTTAACTTACAAATGGGTATCTGAATATGTAAAAATATCTAGGGGTTGTTAGGAAATTTTTGGGGAAAAGACCAAAAAACTGTCCCAGAAGGGCTAGTCATTTAGGCCTAATAGCAGCCGGTAGAAGCAAGTTGAAATCCTAGGTCTTGGAAGGAAGGTGAAGACCTTTATAATGAATAAAATGACCTTGAAAATACCTGAAAAACATAACCACAAACTTTAAACATGGTTAGAGTGAAGATCCTTGGCGGAGGTTTTCGGAGCCTAGCTGGAGTTTTGGGAAACTAGTAGGAGGCCATCTCAAAATCAGAGATTTGGGTCAAAAACAACAAGAAACATCAAGAGGCTATACCTAGGAGGAAAGAAAATATATTTTAGGCCTTCGAGGTCTAAGGAGTGTACCCTGACAAGTTACCTTGGAGGAGCTTGAGTAGAAGGGTGAGTTGAGGAGTTGGGGTGAGTAAGGGTGAATTGGAGAGCTAGGCACAAGATCTCTGCATCACTATCCCATCCACATCATATGTTATTCCAGCCTCTCTTTCCAATTCAAACACCACTATACCAAAGAAAGAGAAGTTGAAAATGAAAATGGCAGAGGAAGGTCCTGGGGAATACAATCTAAGCCAACTCTTTTGTGTTGGGCAATTACCCACTTCCCGTAGAACTCATGGTAAGCCTCAAAGGTTACTTCAACTACCATTGGTCAAGCCAACATGCACTTTGGCACCTTGTATCCATGGAAAAATTTAGGAAGAGTTGACCAGAGATGAGCACCTAGCAGAATGGATCTATAAAGACCCTATCACCATGGAAATCCCACAGGCTAAGCTTCCTACAGATCAATATGGCAAAGGCCTTACCATTATGCAAAGAATGGGCTACGATGGTTAGAGTTCTTTGGTACCTTGCAAGCAAGGACAACACAAGTCATTGTAGCCTGAATTAAAGCCCAAAGATAACACTGGATTAGGTTTTCAAAAGGAGGCTCTTCCCAAGATCAGATTCAAAGGGAAACCCAACAAACCTCTATATCAGCCTAATACTCTAAAGAGGCCACCCTTGATTATATCAGCAGCACCAAGAACCACACCAACTGCCCCAACAAGGCTGAGAATCCCATCAATACCATCCACAACACTACTCACGCCGCTAAAAATACCTGCAAGACCCATTATCCCACTAGCATCACCGATAATATTATGTACAGCACCCATCATCCCACCAATCTAACCAACAACCCCATCAGCAGCAGAAACCGCATCAACAACACCATTAGTGGTATCAGTACTCCCAGTAGCATTGACAAGATTGATAATTCCATCAGAAACATCAGATTCAACAACATCGATACTCCCAATATCAGATTCAATGATACCAATAATCCTCCCCACATCACCAACCATTCCATCTCCAAAAGTACATCAATCGATTACAACTGCAGTGTTCAACTCAAAAGACATCTCAATTTGGTAAAGTAATCAGATACTGGAAAGAGACTCAAAAACTGACTCACACGAGTGGGAATTTGATTCCATAAATCTCAATACTTTAGATGAGGAATATAGGAGTTGAGAAATACAACCCCACAGTAGCCAGAAGATCTTCTGCAAGCCGAATAACTTGTTACAAGGAGAAGCAATGAAGCAAAATCTGAAGAACATACAAAACACAGAAAAAATATTCTCCAAAAAAGAGAGCTCCAATTCACCAAAAATGTATTGTGAAAAGATAATACAATGAAAAGAAAAATTAACCTCTAATAGGTCAAGAAACCCTAAAAAGGGAAAACCCTAGGCTTGCACATAATAATTAATTATATGCACCTAATGTTAGCTTAAGTGTAAGAAGATAATTGGGAACTTAAAGAATTAAACAAATATTGTTTAATTAATCAAGTAAAGACCCAATTACTCTAACACCCCCCCTTAAGCTAGACTTAGGGAGAAGCTAAAACCTAGAACAACTACTGAAAGCATGAAAGATGGGTCCCGACAACAAGGCCTGATCAGATACCCAAATACAATGAAATTTCTATGAAATGGAGACAAAGGAGAAAACCCAGTGAGAAAAAACTCCTCTCCAAAAAGAGATAAAAGAACATGTTAAAAGAAGAAGAAGGAAGGAAGGCCTCATAAAGACCCCCCAAGGACAACTTCCTTCACCCCAAGCATAGAGTGCAACTGAAGATAGCGCGATGATGCAAAAGGTTTCGTGAATATGTCTGCAACTTGCTCAGAAGTGGGAATGTACTCCAGAATGAGAACACCATCCTGAATCAACTGACGGATGAAATGCATGTGAATCTCAATGTGCTTTGTCTGTTGATGCTCTGCTGGGTTGCAGGAAATATGAATAGCACTCTGATTGTCACGCCAAAGAACAGTGGGACTATCAGGAGAAAAACCAAACTCAGTCATCAACTGTCAAAGCCATAAGATCTCCTGACTAGTAAGCACAGTAGCTCGGTACTCAGCCTCTGTAGATGATAATGCATGAGCAGTCTGCTTCTTGCAAGATCATGAGATAGGACTAGAGCCAAGACAGAAAATAAAGTCGAAAGTAGACTTCTGATCAGTGACATCACCAGCCCAATCTGAGTCAGTGTAGCCAACAATGTGAGGTTCCCCTGATGTGTAATGAATGCCATGAGAACTAGTGCCCTGAATGTACCTCAAAATACATTTGGTAGCTTGCCAATGACTCTCATGAGGATCATGGGAGAATCGAGAGACAAGACCAACCACAAAGGAAATATCAAGACGGGTGTGAGTCAGGTACAACAAAGTACCAATCAACTGCCTGTAAAGTGTAGAATCAACTGAAGGAGTGGGACAAGTTGTGGTCAAAATAACCCCTAACTGAAATGGAGTGGGAGCAGGCTTGCAATCAAGCATGCCAAAGCACTGAAGCATGTCAAGAGCATACTTCTGCTGGTAGAGAGAGATCCCATTAGAAGACTGAATCACCTAAAGACCAAAGAAATAGTGCAACAGACCGAGATCTGTCATCTCAAACCGATCCATCAAGTCACGTTGAATATGTTGAATCATAGATGATGAGCTACCCATGACGAGAAGATCATAAACATATAGCACAAGAATCAAGATGTCACCCTCAAGAAGCTGAATGTAGACGGTGTGATCAGAATGACTGCGGGAGAACTCAATGGAGAGCAAAAAAGAGTCCATCTTCTCATACCAAGCTCGAGGGCCCTGTTTGAGACCATACAATGAACGCCGAAGTCTGCAAACCAAAGAACTATCCTGCACAAATCCCTAAGGTTGTTCCATGTAGATTTCCTCCTATAGATCCCCGTGCAAGAAGGCACTCTTCACATCCATCTGAAAAACAGGCCAATGCCAAGAAGCTACAAGAGATAGTACAAAGCGAATGGAATTCATCTTGGCAATAGGGGCAAATGTCTCGGAGTAATCAATACCCTCAACCTGTGAAAAACCCTTCGCAACAAGACGTGCTTTGTACTTATCAATGGAACCATCAGCAGCATATTTAGTGCGATACAACTAGTGACACCTAACCATCTTTCTGCCCTTGGGAAGAGGACAGAGATCCCATGTATGATTCCTCATCAAAGAAGAATACTCCTCCTCCCTAGCACAATCCCACTCAGGGTGACCTGTCGCCTCTAAAAACTTCTGAGGATCATCTGAAATAGCATGACTCAAAAGACTAGAATCCATAGTATGAGAACAAGTGCGACGAGTATCTGAAGGATCACCAGCCAGAGGACCGGCCGCTGCAACAGTAAGGCGAGCCCACTTAGGCATCTGAGGTGGAGCAGGTGGAGGTGGGGATGGTGGGGGTGGGGATGGTGGATCATCAACACCATCATCAAAATCATCCTCAAAAAGATCCTGAAGTGGTGTAGTGGCCGGAGTAGGCAGAGGAGTAGACACTGGAGTCGGGGTATCCACTGTGGGAAGACGCTCATCAAACTGAACATCCCGTCAAAATAGGACCTCTCTGGAATCAGGATCAAACAACCTGTACGCCTTAACATCCTCATAGTAGCCAACAAAAATGAGTGGTCGGCTCTTCCGCTCCATGGCTTTCCTCTGAGCATCAGGAATAAAGGCCCATGCCTCACTGCCAAATACTCAAAAAAAGGAAACATCAGGCTTGTCATGAGACCAAGCCTCCTCAAGAGTCATATGTCGAATAGCCTTGTGAGGCATCCGATTTTGAATATAGTTGGCACAATTGATTACCTCGGCCCAAAAAGACGAATCCATGGACCTGGACTAAATCATATAATTCTCCATCTCCCATAAAGTTATGTTCTTGCATTCAACGACACCATTCTGCTGAAGGGTGTAGGGAACAGTAAACTGATGCTGCAAACCATGCTCAATGCAAAAATCTCTGAAAGCCTGATTCACATACTCCCCCCCATTATCTGTACGTATCCACCGAATAGAACAGCCAGACTGCTTCTCTACATATGTCTTGAAAATTTGAAAGGAATCAAAGACATCAGACTTGTACTTAAGAAAGTACACCCATGTGCTTCTGGAGAAGTCATCAATAAAAGTGAGTACATACTTGGCCCCTGAAAAAGAAGGAGTGGGAAATGACATGAGGTCACTGTGAATCAACTCCAAGGGTGCCAAAGCACGAGAGGCTCTCCCCTTCGAAAAGGGATCTCTGTGATGCTTGCCAAGCACACAACCATGACAAACACCATCAGTGCAGGAAATCTGCTAAAGATATTTGTAATTGACATGGCCCAATTGCTCATGCCAAAGCTTACTCACTGAATCTGCATGTGCTATGAGAGATGAACCTGTACCCGAAGAGGGCTCAAATTCATCAAATCTGTAGAGACGAGATGCAGAATCCACACTACCAAAAGCCACAACCAAATCAGGGTCATGGAGGTCCCGAATAACCACATCATGTGGTGAGAACTCAACTGTCTTACCAGAGTCAGAGTGGCAAATATGATAAATGGATAGGAGGTTCATCGAGATGTCAGGGACAACCAGAACATCCTGTAGAGTACCCCCATCCAAAGAGACAGAACCTGAACCCAAGACGGAAAGTTGAACTGAGTCACCCACTGCAATCTATGAAATACCACAAGAGGCAAGAGAAGTAACCAACTGCTGAGTGTGTGTCATATGGTGAGAAGCACCAAAATCTAGAATCCATGTGGACCCAAAGGTCGAAGCTCTAGCAGTGAGAGCATGACCTTTCCCTGTGGAAGGAGAAGACGCCTGAGGTGAGGAAATGTGATGCTGCTGCATGGCTTCCTTTAAAGCCTCTAGTCGTTTCCAACACCTAGAAAATGGATGTCCGTCCTTTCCACAAAAACTGCAAGTGTCTGATGATTTCTTCTTAGTCTGGAGGAAGACTCACCGGACTGTGAAGATTTCCCTTGTTTGGGAGGAACTGGTTTTGAATCAGACTTAGGAGCAGGCTTGGAGGAATTCTCACTACCTGTAGAAGGCTTTTTCGACTTCGGTTTCTGCTTCTGTTTCTCCTTCTCCTTAGAAGACTGAGCAACCAATGATTTGTTCTTGGAGCCTGAGAGCGTATCCAGCTAAGAAAGATGAGACTGCTCATGAGACAATCACTCACAAAAGACATCAAAGCTAGGCATGGTGAAATTAGTGCCCAAGCCATCCATGGTGGAGTAGAAAGCAGAGGCAAAAAAATGAAAGGAACCCCGAAGCTTCGAAAGAATCAAGTGAATGCACTCTGTATCAATCTTGTTCTTTCCACATCCTTGAAGAACAGATCTAGTAGTCTTGAATTTGTTCAAAAAATCCTCAATAGTGGGAAAGGAATTAGGTAACAAAGAAGTCAACTCTGCTTCAATCTGTAATGCTCGAATCTCATTGACCCTCCCAAAGAGAGAATCAAACTTCAACCACATATCCCGAGGAGTAAGCAACTCATCAAGATGAAACAGAAGACTATCAGAGACATGCAAAGCGATCAAACCCACGGCCTCATCCAGCTTGTTCCGGTACATAAGAATCTCATAAGGACGTTGTAGGTCTGGCTGAACCTCATCCAAAGAAGCCCACAACCCTCGTGACCTGAGAAGCCTTGTGATGTGGGGCTTCCAGGTGTGATAGTTGTGTGAAGTCAACAACTCAACCGAAGGATCTGCCATGAGAACAAAGAAAACTCTGCACCTGCACCTACTTGTTGGTTGTTTTTATTATGTGATCTTTCAGAATAGATAGAAGATGCAGAAGGGTTTGTTTGTTTTGAGAGTTTAGGTGTTCTTGATTTCTGTTATAAATGACAAAAAGTGAGAAAAAAAAACCCCCCCACAATGGAGAAACCCAAACCCTAGTACATAGTAATGAGAAGGAAGTAGTGCATAAGCAAAAAAACTTCAAACTAATATCTCATGTACCTGGTGAAAATTTTGAGAACAAAGATCACAAATCTGAATAGAGCATGCTGAGAGCTTTCTAACACCTATTCATTTTTGAAAAATGGAGTCTGTTTGCCCATTCTATGGCCCCGGAAGTGCAAAAAAGAAGCCTGACTTTGACTGGTAAAAAACATAGTCAAATAGTAGACTCAAAAAAAAAATCCACCACCACAAGGTCCGGCTTGGAATCACCTTTCCAATTCCTATTCGTTCGCCAAAATCTGACTTTGGATGCACAATCTAGGCCCAAAAAACCAACCCCCTCTCAAAAGGACTAGAGAGGAGGAGCTGGTGGTGCTCCGGGCGGAGGTGGGGCTCGGGCCGGGCGGAGGTGGTGCTTGGGCAGAGTGGCGTAGTGGCCGGGCGGAGGTGGCGCAGCCCGGCGGAGGTGGCAGTGGTCAGAGCGGCGCAGAGGCTTGTCGACGGGGGCCGAAGATCGTCACCGGAGCAGCGGCAGGGTCTTGCCGGCAGGGGCCGGAGATCGGCCAGCGAGGGGAACTTGGCCGACAGGGGCCAGAGCGGTGGCCGGGGACGGGAATCTTCGTCGGAGAGTGAGCTAGAGCTAGAGACAGCCTGCGGGGCTAGGTGGGGTCGGGCTAACAGGTCTGCAGGGTCGTACGGCGCCGGACTGTCAGGTCTGGTTCCCAATCAATTTTTTTTTTTTTTGAAAAAAAACTTTTTTTTTATTGCCTTCCCTTGGGGAATTTTTTTTTTTTCGTAAATTTTTTTTAAAAATCAAAAACAATCTGGCCTGCATGTCATAAAAAGGCAAAAAAAAAATTTCTCAAAATTTTTTTCTCGATTTGCGTGCCAGGGTCGTACGGCCTGGCTTGGAGAAAAAAAAAAATCACCCAGATGCTCAGGGGTCAGAAAAGGACAAATTTTGTATGACTATAGGGGTTTTTGGGTCTTTTGAGCACAATGGTGAGGTTCGTTTAGGCCAAAAGTGCTAAAAAAAACTTAACCCTAAGCACACAAAAAAATACCTAAAACCCCAGATCTGCTTCAAATGCAAAATTCTCAAGAAACAGGAACAGTTAGTTGTAGATCTGAGCTCTGATACCATATAGGAGTTGAGAAATACAACCCCACAATAGCCTGAAGATCTTCTGCAAGCCAAATAACCTGTTACAAGGAGAAGCAATGAAGCAAAATCTGAAGAACATACAAAACACAGGAAAAATATTCTCCAAAAAAAAGAGCTCCAATTCACCAAAAATGTATTGTGAAAAGATAATACAATGAAAAGAAAAATTAACCTCTAATAGGTCAAGAAACCCTAAAAAAGGAAAACCCTAGGCTTGCACATAATAATTAATTAAAATAATTAATTATATGCACCTAATGTTAGCTTAAGTGTAAAAAGATAATTGGGAACTTAAAGAATTAACCAAATATTGTTTAATTAATCAAGTAAAGACCCAATTACTCTAACAAGGAAGACACATCACCACCTCCACCTCGCAAAGAAATCTCTATTTACGGAGAAGCACAGATTAAAACCTCTTGGGTTCCTGAACTGGAAACACCTTCCACAGACCCTACGTCACATCCTACGCCTGATTCTGACAGGGAGAGTACCATCAACAAACTTCACCGCAATGTCTTAACCCTCACTGACACATCCCATGAACTTAACCTGATCGATGAGTTAATGCCCATTATCCATTCTGAACTCATCGAATGGAACCAACCAAATCCCCCATGCCTTGACCAATTCCAAAACAATCAGGCGATCATTAACTTTTTGGAACTACGGGATAGCATGCCAAGCGGGGATCACAAAGTTGGATTCGCCATCAAACTTAATAGAGCAGCATTCTTTGCGGCGGATGCCAAACCTTTTAGCTGCAAATATATCACAATAAAACATGGATCTTCCAGTGAAAACCACACTGTGGCACTGTTTGATCCCAAAAAAGTAAAAAGAAAGAGTGTATCCAACGGTGAAAACCTCTCTAAGGCACCTATGGATGAAAGGTTTGACATCCTCCCCTCTAGTACAAATCAGGAATGATCAATGATCCTCATCGAGGAAACAAAAGAATTCAATGTGGGGACCCCTGAGACTCCTCACCAAATACATTTGGCATCTCTTTTAACTCCAGAAGAACAGTCTAAGTTTGTAGAATTATTTCAGAAGCGTCAGATCAAATTTGCATGGTCATATGCAGACATGCCTGGTATAGATCCTGATTTGGTCATGCATCACCTCATCGTGGCAGAAGGAGCTAAACCGGTAAAATAGAAGCTTCACAAAATGTACCCCCAGATTGCGGTACTAGTCAAAGTAGAACTTAAGAAACTCTTGGATGTTGGTTTCATCTGACCAATCAATTATGCAGATTGGATCTCCAACATTGTACCTGTCGGCAAACCAAATGGGGGCATCCGTATCTATACTGATTTCAGAGATTTGAACAAGGCATGTCCTAAAGATGACTTCCCCCTACCAAACATTGACATGATTGTGGACCTAACACCAGGACATGCCATGCTTTTCTCTTATGGATATCTTTTCAGGTTACAACCAGATAAAGATTGCGCCAGAAGATCAACATAAGACTGCCTTCACATGCCCATGGGGAACATACTGTTGGAATGTGATGCCTTTTGGTCTAAAGAATGTAAGGGCGACCTATCAAAGAGCTATGACCACAATATTTCATGATATGATGCATACCATCATGGAGGATTATGTCGATGACTTACTGGCAAAATCATTATCAAGAGAAGGTCATCTTGCCATATTGGATAAAATCTTTGACAGACTAGAACAATATCATATTCGACTCAATCCAAAGAAATGTGTCTTTGGAGTAACATCAGGGAAGCTTCTAGGATACATTGTCTCAAGCAAGGGCATTGAGGTCAATCCAAAAAAAGTCAAAGCAATCATGGACATGCCACCTCCCAAGAACATCAGTCAGCTAAGGACACTACAAGGGCGGCTACAATCAATTCGAAGATTCATTGCACAACTAGCAGATAAGTGTCATCCCTTTACACATTTGTTCCACAAGAACATCTGCTTTCAATGGGATGCCAGTGATAGTTCTGATACTTAATATAAGTACAGATCCAATAGCCAACAAGATGAGAGGGGGGGGTGAATCATACAAACTTAATCATCCATAAAAACATCATATTCAACCTCGGTAACATATATATCAGTCATATAACCAAAAACTGTCAAACATGCAAATTCAAAAACATATGAACAATATGAGCCTCATAACACCAGATTTAACATGGAAACCCAAATAGGGAAAAACCACTGTGGGATTTTGGACCCACTAAGAAATATACTCTTCTAGAGTATGCTCGGTTAAAAGTAAATCTTGTTAAAGATTACAAACACATTGCTAGATGTGACCCGGCTAAGGGATTTCCCTCAGATCTGTTAGGATCTTCACTTTGTTAGAAGTGACCTTGTCAAAGGATTTGAAACACTCAATCAGAATGTCACCTTGTTAGAGGAGTTTCATATAAGACTGTTAAGTCCACTCGGTTAAGAGATTTCCTATTACTTTCACAAAATAACAGTAATACAATCTATCTGTAGCTTCACATCTAAAATGCTAAAGCAGATTCCTATTTGTTCAATACAATCTAGACATAGAACTAATCTTGTCTATCTGCTGGGCATTAATACTCTGTTATTATAACAGGTCTTCAAGCTTCTGTGCTCGGTAATCACTATGTAGCATCCCCGTGCATACACTTGCCCGCATACATTGTTTATCAACAGTTTCCTATTTATAAACAATCTTCTAACCGCTTAATCTCCTTGATCACATTTCCCATGATCAATCATAGCCATCAGATCTTCAATCTTGTCCAGGTTCATTGTATCTTTCGATCTAAAAATGTTTTACCCTGCCTTGGAACTTGCACATTCACCTTGGAACTTGTGTTAGGGTAATGCGGTTCAATCTGAGTTGTAGATCTTCTTGCCGACTTTCCATTGCCTTAGATTCGTTAACAAATTTCTTCTACGGCTTTCCAATCATTGATCCGCTCCAGCTCATCAGCATCTTTCATTAAATATCACATCTAAACATTTAATGCATTCTGTTATAGCTCGGTTACAACTCGATGACTACTAAACTTCACTCGGTAGACATTCTGTCTTCATTAACCGACTGCGATAACCTTAGGGTTTACCGACTAGGTTATTTGCTTGATAACATAGTATAGTATTAACCTTTACATTTTACAACATATGTATGATGTTAAAACAATCTAAAACATCAAGATCTCATCATTGTCTGACTCAGTAGAGTTGCCCATTGAATAACTTATCCCCTTATTCATCATATTATTTCCTGTGTCTTTACCGACTTCTTTATAATCTTCATATCATATTTCTTAAGATATGGCAACATCATACTGAATTAGAAAATCAATTTCTTGACATCAATGACAAAATAATAATATCAGGACAGTAAAACATCTTTAATCAGTTATGTCCATAATCATCAACAACCTTCTCAATATCCTTATAATGTAATATTGCCAACAATCTCCCCCTTTGGCATTGATGGCAAAACCAATTGATTTGATCTTTAAAAGATTCGGATATTTGTGATTCTGAAATGTTGAAATGCTCTCCCCCATACATCAGACTTCTCTTCTGTTTTTAGTCTTTATTTCAATCTGTAGTCTTCTCTCAGTCTTCTCAGGTCTTCTCCCCTTTTGGTAGATCTTCTCCTTCTCAAGTCTTCTCCCCTTGGGTAGGTCTTCTCCTTCTTGGTAGGTCTTCTCCCCCTTTGACAACAATGCCAAAAAGAACAGAACTAAAACATAATTTCTTTCTATAAGAAGTTATTTCCTGCTGTTGTGTATCTATTGAGTCTTGGTCAGAGCATTTGTTTACAATTCCCGTTCCCTGTATCTTTCTCTGTATTATTCCAGTATAATTCCAGTACACTTTCAGAAAAAACATTCTAAAGTGTATCAATCCAGCATCAACTCCCGAAAAGATTTTCAATAGAGTCATCGAAGTGATGCTTTCACTGAACTCGGTCAGTGAGTAAAAGATAGGGGTAGGACCCCTAACTTACTTCTAAGATATTCAAATGTGTCCTTTGGTAGTGGCTTGGTGAAGATATCAGCTATTTGCTCCTTTGTGTTAACATATTCCAACACCACTTTCTTCTCTTGAGCTTCTTCTCTAAGATAATGATATTTGATAGAGATGTGCTTTGTCTTAGAGTGCATAATAGGGTTCTTTGAAATATTAATGGCACTAGTATTGTCACAGAATATAGTTACCAGCTCAGTAACTTTCTCATTTATACCTTCCAACAATTGTTTGATCCATGCAATGTTGGTACAATTCAGTGCTGCTACAACATATTCAGCTTCGGCTGTTGACTGAGAAACACATCCTTGTTTCTTGCCAAGCCAACTCACTAGTCTTTCTCCTAAGAAGAAAGCTCCTCCACTTGTGCTTTTTATGTCATCAATGTTGTTTGCCCAATCAACATCAGTATAAACTTTTAAATCAAAATCATTTCCTTTCTGATATACTAAGCCATAATCTTTAGTGCCTTTCAAGTATCTGAAAATTCTTTTGATTGTCATCATGTGTATTTCCTTAGGATCTACAGAGAATCTTGCAACAATACCTACTGCATGTGCTATATCTGGTCTGTTGTGAATAACATATTGTAGTTTTCCAATCATGGATCGGTAGAGTGTCTCATCCACAGATGCAGATTCATCATTCTTTGATAGTTTGTAGTTGGTAGTCATAGGAATACTTACTGGCTTTGAATCCTCCATTCCAAAAAATTTCAAGATTTCCTTTATGTGTTTGGATTGAGTAATGAAAATCTCATTTTTCATTTGCAGTATCTGTAAGCCTATAAAATACTTTATCTCACCGATTAATGACATCTCAAATTCTTTGCTCATTTCATTTCCAAAGTTCTTGCATAAAGAGTCATTTCCACAAAATATAATATCATCAACAAATATGACTGAGATTAGTATTCCATTTTCATCATTCTTCATGTACATGTTGTTGTTCTCACTTGTCCTTATAAAACCAATCTTAATCAAATAATAGTGCAATCTTTTATACCATGCTCTAGGTGCTTGTTTCAGACCATATAAAGATTTGTTTAATTTACATACCCGATCTTTATTATTGTCTTCAACAAATCCTTCAAGTTGTTCAATGAAAACTTCTTCTTCTAATATTCCATTCAGGAATGCAGATTTGACATCCATTTGATATACCTTGAAGTTCTTGAAAGAAGCATATGCCAACAATGTTCTAACTCCTTCAAGTCTAGCAACAGGTGCAAAAGTTTCACCAGTATCAATTCCTTCTTCTTGGGCATAACCTTTGTAGACTAATCTTGCTTTATTCCGAATGACCTCACCTTTTTCATTTAGCTTGTTTCTGAAGATCCACTTTGTACCGATTACATTTTTGTCCTTCGATCTTGGGACCAGTGTCCATGTGTCATTCTTCTTGATTTGATCAATCTCTTCTGTCATAGCATTTATCCAATCTTCACTGTTAAATGCCTCTTTCACTATTCTTGGTTCAAATTCAGATATCAAACATGTGTTTTGTCTCAGTTTGTTCCTTGTCATCACTGGATCATCCTTATCTCCTATAATCTGACTTGGTGCATGGTGTCTTCTGACATACTTGGCTAATACAGGCTCGGTAGGCTCTGTATGGTCTTCTTCATCACTCGGTAACTGGATATCTTCTTCATTTCCTTCAACAGTTATCTCCGTAGGACTTCTCGGTTGTACATAGACAAATTCATCATAGTCTTCTGGTTCTTTGGAATTCCCTTCATCAATTCCTTTTGCAAATTCATCTATTTTCACATTTACACTTTCTACTATTTTGTTAGATGATTTGATCAGACATTTAATTGCTTTGCTTCTAGAAGAATATCCTAGAAATGTTCCTTCTTCACTTTTCTGATCAAACTTGTCATTTCTATCATCTTTACGAACATAGCATTTACTTCCAAAGATCTTAAAGTAACTTACATTAGGTTTCTTGTTATACTAGATTTCATAAGGTGTCTTCAAAGTACCTTTCTTCAATTGAACTCGGTTCAAGGTGTAAACAATTGTGCTTATTGCTTCTCTCCAAAATGTTTGTGGAACCTTCTTCTCAATCATCAGTGTTCTAGCACAATCCACAATAGATCTATTTCTTCTTTCAGCTATTCCATTCTACTGTGGAGTTCTCGGTGCAGAGACTTGTCTTTTAATACCATGATCATTGTAAAATAGATTGAAATCATCAGATGTGAACTCTCCTCCTCTATCTAATCTAAGACATTTCAGTTGTCTTCCTATTTCATTTTCAATTCTAGCCTTGTACCACTTAAACATTTGAAAAGCTTCTGATTTTTCTTTTAAAAACATTACTGACATCATCCTTGAATAATCATCCACAAATAATATGAAATACTTATCACCATAATAACTTTGAACTTTCATGGGACCACAAAGATCAGTGTGCACAAGATCAAGATCTAAAATTCCCTTAGAAGTGTAGGACTTACTTGTAAAGCTTGATCTTGTCATTTTACCCATCTGGCATCCTCAGCACATAGCATTCTCAGGTTTTTCAAGACTCGGTATACCTCTTACTCTGTGCTTCTTACTTATCTTGATCAGATTATTAAAATTAACATGACAATACCTTTTATGCCATAACCAGGTATTATCAATCTTTGCATGTAAACACTTATTGTGAGTTGAGTCAAGGTGAAATGTATTACCTTTTGTTTGTGTCCCAGTAGCAGCTAACTTTCCATTTTTGTCATGAACTTTCACAATTCCTTTCTGAAATTCTATTTTGTAACCTGTGTTGTTTAGCTGTGGTACACTCAACAAATTATATTTCAAACCTTCCAACCAATAAACATCATTGCATCCTGCTTTATCAAGAAGTGTTATGGATCCTTTACCTCTCACCGGACATGGTGCATCATTACCAAATCTAACATAGCCTCCATCATAATCTTCTAACATAACAAACTTGTGTTTATCTTCTGTCAAATGATGTGATCATCCACTATCTATAATCCAAGAATCATTAGTGTTTATGTGAGATATTAGGGCTTTTTTCTCATACCTTTCTTCATCTGATCCATCCTTGATAGCCACATAAACAACTTCTTCTATATCAGTCTCGTCTGATTTATCATCGTCAGATTCTTCATCAGCAATTAAGCATGTCTTTCTACCTCTTCTCTTGAAGTCTCAGTGTCCTCTGTAATGATTATCTTTCTATCTACCATCTCGGTAATCTCTCTTTTCAGTAAAATCTTTGTCAGGACAGTTAGAAGCAATATGTCCAATTTTATCACAATTGAAACATTTCAAAGGTAGTTTTCCTTTATACTTACCATTGCCTCTCGGTAACCTTTTGGCCAATAGTGCTTCAAACTCTTCTTGCTTTCTAATTTCTTCATACAATTTGTGTACCTCCTCCATGTTCTTCCGAAATCTTTCACTCGCTCCACTGTGATCTCCTTCAGAGTACTTATACTTTCTTTCATTGTAATCATTAGATTCATTCAGATGAAAATAACTAAATGCAGATTCAACTTTATTTACCGAAGACCCACTGTTATCAAAATTACTTAACTCAAATGCATGTAGCTTACCAATAGTAGCATCCAAGGAAACTGGCATATTAGGTATAGACCTCAATTCATTGATTGCAGAGACTCAGATTGCATAGGCAGGTAGAAGAGTTCTTAACAACTTACTTGTCACATTGTTTTCTTCAATAGTTCCTCCTGCTCCTTTGATTTGATTTACAATCTCCTTTAGTCTTGTATTGTACTGGGTTATGTTCTCACCTTCATTCATCCTCATAGATTCAAGTTGTCCTCTTAAACTATCAACTTTTGCTCTTTGAACGTGTTCATCTCCTCCATATATAGATATGAGCTTAGTCCACATTACCTTTGCATCATTGCAACCTTCTAGATCATTAAACTCAGAATCGGTCAATGCAGATGTTATTTCAATCATTGCTTGAATATGTTCTTGCTTCGCCTTTATCTCTTACATATTCAATGGATAGGTGCTCGGTGCAACAAAATCATTCTCCATATAGTATATAGCATATTCTCCAACTCCTGATAGATGTAGCTTCATCCTTTTCTGCCATGTAGAGAAACTTGACTTATTCAGCTTAGGTGCATCCCTCTTATAGATCTTTGGATCTTTAACTCAAGTACCTTTAAACTTTCCTTTCGGAGTCCAAAGCTCTGATACCAATTGATAGTTCTGATACTTAATATAAGTACAGATCCAATAGCCAACAAGCTGAGAGGGGGGGGGGTGAATCATACAAACTTAATCATCCATAAAAACATCAAATTCAACCTCAGTAACATATATATTAGTCATATAACCAAAAACTGCCAAACATGCAAACTCAAAAACATATGAACAATATGAACCTCATAACACCAGATTTAATGTGGAAACCATAATAGGGAAAAACCACTATGGGATTTTGGACCCACTAAGAAATATACTCTGCTAGAGTATGCTCGGTTAAAAACAAATCTTGTTAAAGCTTACAAACACATTGTTAGATGTGACCCGGTTAAGGGATTTCCCTCAGATTTGTTAGGATCTTCACTTTGTTATAAGTGACCTTGTCAAAAGATTTCAAACACTCAATCAGAATGTCACCTTGTTAGAGGATTTTCATATAAGACTGTTAAGTCCACTCAGTTAAGAGATTTCCTATTACTTTCACAAAATAACAGTAATACAATCTATCTGCAACTTCACATCTAAAATGCTAAAGCAGATTCCTATTTGTTCAATACAATCTAGACATAGAACTAATCTTGTCTATCTGCTAGGCATCAATACTCTATTATTATAATAGGTCTTCAAGCTTCTGTGCTTGGTAATCACTATGTAGCATCCTTGTGCATACACTTTCCCGCATACATTGTTTATCAACAGTTTCCTATTTATAAACAATGTTCTAACCGCTTAATCTCCTTGATCACATTTCCCATGATCAATCATAGCCATCAGATCTTCAATCTTGTCCAAGTTCATTGTATCTTTTGATCTAAAAATGTTTTGCCCCGCCTTGGAACTTGCACATTCACCTTGGAACTTGTGTTAGGGTAATGCGGTTCAATCTGAGCTGTAGATCTTCTTGCCGACTTTCCATTGCCTTAGATTCATTAACAAATTTCTTCTACATCTTTCCAATCATTGATCCACTCCAGCTCATCAGCATCTTTCATTAAATATCACATGTAAACATTTAATGCATTCTGTTATAGCTCGGTTACAACTCGGTGAATACTAAACTTCACTCGATAGACATTCTGTCTTCATTAACCGACTGCGATAACCTTAGGGTTTACCGACTAGGTTCTTTAGGGTTTACCAACTAGGTTCTTTGCTTGATAACATAGTATAGTATTAACCTTTACATTTTACAACATATGTATGATGTTAAAACAATCTAAAACATCAAGATCTCATCATTGTCTGACTCGGTAGAGTTTCCCATTGAATAACTTATCCCTTTATTCATCATATTCTTTCCTGTGTCTTTACCGACTTCTTTATAATCTTCATATCATATTTCTTAAGATATGACAACATCATACTGAATTAGAAAATCAATTTCTTGACATCAATGACAAAATAATAATATCAAGATAGTAAAACATCTTTAATCAGTTATGTCCATAATCATCAACAACCTTCTCAATATCCTTATAATGTAATATTGCCAACAACTAGATGCCAGCAAGCATTCTAGATGCTTAAGGACTATCTCATGAATACACCATTACTGATCCCACCAAATCCAGGCAGACCTCTCTTGCTATATATCTCAACTACAACCACAACATTAGGAGTATTGTTGGCACAACACAATGCAGAAGGAAAAGAGTGTGTTGTATACTACATCTCTCGCACACTGGTCAGCTATGAACTCAATTACACACCTATTGAGCGAGCTTGCCTACCAGTAATCTTGGCAGCCACTAAACTGAGGCACTGCCTATTAAAACATAAAGTACAACTCATTTCAAAGATCAATCCACTAAAGTACCTACTTAGCAAAGCAGCATTGACAGGCCGCTTGGCCAAATGGGTGATGATTATGAGTGAATTTGACTCTGAGTATGTGGACCGTAAGGCTATCAAGGGGCGATTTATTGTCAATCAGTTGGCCGATGCACCCCTCATAGGCGATCATCCTCTTGTTTCTAACTTCCCAAATAAAGAGATCTTCTTGATCATAGTGACACCACCATGGAAGCTCTACTTTGATGGTTCATATACTAGGCATGGCTCGGGGGTAGGCATTATGTTTATAACACCTCAAGGTGACAGTATCCTGAAGTCTTACAGGCTAACTTTTCCATGTACAAACAACATAGCAGAATATGAGGCCTTGACCACAGGACTCAGACTAGCCATACAATGGAAACTGAAAGAGCTACAAGTATATGGCGACTCCCAAGTGGTCATCTAACAAGTCACAGACAAATATCAGACCAAGGATGATAAGCTCATGTCGTACAAGCAAATAGTGGACACTTTAAAGGCATCGTTTACAACTATCACCTTTGAGAAGATACCCAGAGATCATAATCGAGTTGCTGACGCTATGGCTACCATTGCATCTCTCCTAGATCTTCCACAAAATTCAACACTCTATGAGTTCTTGATAGAACAGCTTTGGATTCTCTCTTATGATATCCTCGAATCTGAGATGATATGTCGCCTTGTCAGTTATGAATCCCCATGGTACGGTGAGTTCTACACCTACCTACGCGATCACACACTTCCTCCTAACCAACGCAAAACCTTCATTTGCCAAACCGCTCGATACACCATCATTGTTGAAACCCTATACCGACGCAGTCTTGATGGTACTTTCCTTTGATGTTTAAAACAGGATGAGACAACAAAGGCCTTGGAAGAGGCACATGAAGAAATTTGTGGGACTCACTCAAGCGGTCCTTCCTTAGCAAAGAATATCATGCGCGGTGGATACTATTGGCCATCCATGGAAAAGACTCCTACTTTTTTATCAGAAAATGCAAGAAGTGCCAAGCTAAAACTCATTGCAAAGATCGATCCACTAAATTACTTACTCGGCAAAGCAACATTGACAGGTCACTTGGCCAAATGGGCGATGATTTTGAGTGAATTTGACATTGAATATGTGGACCGTAAATCTATCAAGGGCCAAGTTATTGTAGATCAATTGGCCGATGCACCCCTCATAGGTGATCATCCTCTTGTTTCCAAATTTCCAGACGAAGAGATCTTCATGATCACAGCAGCACAACTGTGGAAACTCTACTTTGATAGCTCATATACTAGACATGGCTCGGGGGCAGGCATTTTGTTTATCACACCTTAAGGTGACAACATCCCAAATTCTTACAGGCTAACTTTTCCATGTACAAACAACATAGCAGAATATGAGGCTTTGATCACAGGACTCAGGCTAGCCATACAATGGAAACTAAAAGAGCTACAGGTATATGGCAACTCCCAACTAGTTCTCCGACAAGTCACAGACGAATATCAGACCAAGGATGATAAGCTCATGTCGTACAAGCAAATGGTGGATAGTTTAAAAGCATCATTTACAACTATCACCTTTGAGCAAATACCTAGAGATCAGAATCAAGCTGTTGACGCCATGGCCACAATCGCATCTCTCTTATATCTTCCACAAAATTCAACATGCTACGATTTCTTGGTAGAACAACTTTGGATTCCCGCTTATGATATCCCTAAATCCGAGATGATATTTCACCTTGTTGGTTCTGAATCCCCATGGTATGGTGAATTCTACACCTACCTTCACGATCACACACTTCCTCCTAACCAATCGAATAACCAACGCAAAACCTTCATCTGACAAACTGCTCGATACACCATCATTGCTGAAACCCTATATCGACACAGTCTTGATGGTACTTTCCTTCGATGTTTGGAACAACATGAGACAACAAAGGACTTGGAAGAGGTACATGAAGGAATTTGTGGGACTCACTCAAGCGGTCCTTCCTTAGCAAAGAAGATCATGCACGCTGGATACTATTGGCTATCCATGGAAAAAGACTCCTACTATTTTGTCAAAAAATGCAAGAAGTGCCAAGTTCATGAAGATCTGATACATATACCAGCACGGGAATTGCAACCAATCACAACACCATGGCCCTTTTGTCAATGGGGACTTGACCTTGTGGGTAAAATCCATCCATCTTCATCCAACGGCCACAAATTCATTATTACCACCACCAAATACTTCACAAAGTGGATCGAAGTTATTCCACTTACCCAAGTCACTGGAAAGAAGATCGCCTCATTCATCCTTAATTACATCATCTGTCGGTATGGTGTACCCATGTCCATCATCATAGATAACAGGCTTCCTTTCAAAAATCAAGATGTCTATGAGCTTTGTGATAAGTTTCACATCCAATGCCGCTTTTCCACTCCCTATTACCCACAAGGCAATGGTCAGGCCGAAGTATCAAACAAGAACATATTGAGAATCCCCAAGAAGATAGTCAATGATGTTGGTCGTGATTGGCACCCTTAATTGAATCCAACAATATGGGTGTATCGAACTATCATTCGAACCCCTACAGGCGCAACTCCCTACTCACTGGTCTATGACGCAGAAGCCATCCTTCCTATTGAGGTTGAGATACCATCTCTATAGATTTTTTTGCATAATCTAATAGATGATGAAGCATACCCAGTCTCCCATCTTCAAGACTTGGAACTACTTGATGAAAGGCAACAAGCACTAGTACATTCGGGTCAAAATTTCGATGGCAAATCATTGGAATTTCGACGAAATTTCGTCGCACTACCAACAAAAAAAGTCGTCGAAAACTTTTTGTCAGAAGTTTCGACTATCCTTGTGGTCGTTGCAATTCCGATATCACCTCCAACTTTTCTGACAGCCGCCATGTAATTACGACGGCCTCTAGGAGAGTTCCGACGAGGATGTTGTGCATCCGACGACACTCCTCTGTCAGAATTTTACCCTGTGGAGTCAGAATTCCGATGATAGCCCGAGTTCTCGGAAAAAAAAAAAATTATAGAAAAAGATTGACATTGGTATCTCTCTTATATCTCTCTTCTCTATCCCTCTCTGCTATCTCTCTTCTCTCTCCCCTCTCTAGGTCTCTTTCTCCATCCCTCTCTTCTTCTCTCCCTCTCTACTTCTCTTTCTCTACCCTCTCTAGGTCATTATCTCTTCCTCTCACCCTCTCTCTCTCTCACCTCTATAGGTCTCACCTTCCATTCCTCCATCATTACCCATGTTGTCAAGTTGCAAGATATTTCCCAAAGTACTTGGTTGCTAGGGTTGATTTTCTTAAGTGTTGGAGTCAAAGTTAGATGAGATCTGCATGATTAAGTTGTATTAAGTGATCAAGTCACCAAGATCTCAATTGTAAACATGACTAGGTTCTAGAATTTTAGGGTAGCATAGGTCAAGATTGAGGTATGGTGGTCAAGAATTACCTTCCAATGACAAAAGACATCCAAATGATGAAGAATGAAGTCGATGAACTCATAGAAGTTTGGAGGAGATAATTTGACTAAGTTAAAATTTTGTTTAAGTCATGGTCATGATACTAGCTTGCTCATCAAGAGCAATTTGTGCGAATGAACCCTAGAAATGTGCCCATGCTAGAGAAGCAAGAATTCCAATAAAACCTAAGGCAATGCTAGTAAGGGGTCAAAATTAAAGAATTAGGGTACAAAAAACAAAATTTGGCTAAGTCGAGATGTTGCTCAAGGATGATCTAAATCATGGAGTGTAAATCAATCATGAAACATGAGAATGGATAGCTCTTGACCCAAGCAACGTAAGTCCCCCTTATGATTCCAGAAGATATCACATCACAATCATTGAGTCTATCTGCAATATAAAGTCAAGACCTGACTATTGGAATCTTGGAGTCATCCCATTTGATCACGTAGTTTAGCACTTGGGAGGATTTTGTTCAAGAGAGGATAGTATACTTAGTATTTTATTTTGTGTTGCATAGTGCATAAAAAACACATCAACAGAAACCATTGAAAGGTTTGGTTAAAGCCTTCGAATCACAATCTCTACGAGAAGCTATCAAGAGTGCCCAGAATTTGGAAACTTTAGTATCCAAGAACATAATTCATAAGGCACCACTTTTAGAGCAACCAAAGAAGCCTATCAATGTAATATTTTATTTACCTTGGATATGTTTTATCCTAAGTGTGATATTCCACTATTAAAAAGCTTAATTAGGTAATATTTTTACTTAGGTAGAATAAGATAATGAGTTGCACATTCTCCTTCTTTGATTGAGATTCTACTTTTTCCTTGTCACAAATTTGGAAACTTGGATAAGCAATTTCTTTTTTTGGTTTTCTACCTCTTCATGATCCTCATGGGTTTGGAATCTTGGAAGCTATATATTGTAGGTTTTTCCTCAATTAACATATCAAATGAAACTATTTTGAGATTTCATATCTTAACATACCAAAGGCTTAAGTTTGGGGACGACAGGGGGATGACGAAGGGGGTGGGGTGGGATGCAAATATATATACAACTTTAAAAATTAATTATAAAAGGATGTGTATAGAATAAGTATAACAACTGTAAATAAAACTTTGCCACGCTATGTAAATTTTATAATAAACATTAAAAATATGTCAATGATTGCATTGAAATTTGAACATTAACAATGGTGGTAGAGTTTTGGAACTTTGGGAACAAACTAAGAATAAGTATAAGAATTGCAGATGAAACTTTGGCATACTATGTGTTTAAACTAGTCAACATAAAAAAAATGGAAATGATTGCATTAACAATAAGAATGGTGGGTAGAAGTTTGGGGTCAATGGGTAGTGCCCCTTGTGGGGGATTTGGGGCAGAGCCCCCATCAAGGTTAGGGGGCATTGCCAAACCTTTAATACGGATGACATTTTCACAATAATTTCACCATTTTTGTTTAGAATTGGAGTTTCTAACTGGGGGCCATGGGAGACTCATAGGCATCCTCAAGATGGTCAAGAGACTCCTTGGAGTCCCTAGGACATCCCTAAGTGGTGCGGCAAGGGGATGTTTCCCCTAAGTATTGCATCCTGAAAAAATAGGGATTTTGGAGGGGGGGAAGGGGTCCCCATGTTTCAATGGTTTCAAAATATTCTAAGTTTTTTTTTTATCTTGTCATAACAAAATATACTCCTCTTGCATCCTTGGATGATTTGAAAATTGAAAACAATTTGACAAGAAAAAACTAACTTCTAAAGTTTAGACTTAGTTTTCTTTTTTTATCCAAGTCACTACAACATTTCAATGATCAAAGTAGCTTTTTTTTGGTGGTTTCGAAGCATCCAAAAGGCTTGAGAAATTCAATATTATCTTTCATTCCACCAAAATTGGAGATCAAGAAGCATGCTTACAAACAAGGATTTGTTTGTAACTTAAGGCAATCGACTAGTTTTTGGGGCATTTTTCAGTCTAAAGAACCTACCATTGTGTCAAAAAGGCCCATAAGACCCCATTTTCATCTAAAACTTGTCTCTTTTGGTCGTAGAAGCATTTAAGGAAGAAAAAAATCACACAACCAATGATATGCCTATACCATACATATTTGAGTTAAAATAAAAATAAAAAATTGACAAGGTTTGGAGACCATTGAACAATTTGGGAGATTGCTAATACATACCCTCAATTTATAAAGTCTCAATTTGATGTACTTAATCTTTGAGAGGCCTATACAAAAGCATTTTGTAATTGCGAACTAAGATAAATTTCCATTTTTGGTAGTTTTCATCATGGATTATGGTATTAAATTCTGACATTCTATTGTCAAGATAAATTCAGATAAATTCCGACATTCTATTGTCAAGATAAATCACATCACCTCAGTAATTGAACTGTAACAATAAGATTGCATACAAAGTGTAGGTTTGCTATGAAACATGTTAAAAGGGTTAAACTGTTTCAATTAATACAAACACTGGAACTATTAAACAATAATAGCTTGTTGGTAATCAAGATTTTGGACTATACCCACATTTTACACCTTTTCATACAGTTACAAAGAACATAGAAAACATGTACGTGGAACTACAGATTCCAACATATGTAAAAATACAACAATCTAAATAAGAATGGGAAGCATGTGGAGAATGGTTAAGACATGCATAAATAAAAGGAAAACAAAAATCTCTCAATGTGTATCACAAACAAATCAAGGAAAAAAGCTTTTAGGCAAGGGACTGATATGATCATAAAAATTTCAAAACTTCCAAAGTATAGAGCATTTGAGATTTTACAGAGAATGCGCTAATTCAGCTTTATTCATGATGAGGCATATTCACAACTTTTATAGTCGCACCATGGTGTTGTTCGTGTTGGCTCTGTTGGACCCTACAATTAAGATTCAATATACGTACATTATTCAATAAGATTAACTATGCAACATAATGAAATATTGAAAAGTGTGTTATCTTATTGAGCTTCACTTTGTTTTGAGAATAGTTTAATATTCTCTACTTAACAGGGCCAACCACGTGAAGGTGGAAGCTCATTTGGCCCCTCCCCCCCTAACATCACTCTAAATTCCCTGTTAACATCTAACATTCATTCATTCTTTCATTCATTCTTTCATCCATTATTAAAATATAACATTCATTCATTATCACATAACGTTCATTAACACATAAAATTCATTAACTTTCATTAAAATGCAACATTGATCAATAATCATCAACACATATCATTCATGAACATTCATTAGCACATAATTACATTCATTAACACATAAAAATCAGTCATTATCAAATAAGGTAGATTACAATCATTTGTTTCTTTGTTTTTTTCTTTAAAGCTATGAAAAGACTAAGTGGAACATCAGTTTCTTCATCGTTTCCCCCATCTTCGGATGTTCTGCCCTCTTCTCGTGCTCTTGATGTATGCCTAGTCCTATACAAAGGATGAGGATGCTGAACCAAAGGGGGGTCCTCTGCAATAAAAAAGAATTGGGTTAAATTCAAAACATTTTTTTATTATTGTTACAAGTATTTCATTAATTTAAAGAACACAACCGTTACACTCTTTACCTGATGGGGCCACATCATCTTCCACATCATTTTGTCTACCCTCAACCTCAACATGCTGAACACCCTCTAGATCCTCTGGAGTTGAAATACGAAACATTACATTAATCAATACACCAATTGCAATTAAATTTGTTTAAAGGAATAACAGTGGTCCTCTTTACCTGATTAGGGAACATCATGTTCTTGATGTTGTCTACCCGGATCATGCTCCACTTGGTCACCACCGACTACATGCTCTAAAATATTAACAATAAAGGTTACATTAATTACTACACTAATTTTCAATTTAAGATGTTTAATTGTATTAATAATTACATAAAAAAATTTGAATAGCAAATGAATACCTCCACTAGTAGGATGCACATCCAGACCTTCATGTACAGGTTCTGTTCCACGATTATCATGCTGCATTCCAATGTCACGTGCAGTGTTATCATTGCTTGCTTATTTAAAAAAAATATAGTCACTTTATGTTGAAACTTAACATCAAATAGATTATTGGTTAAGTATTCAATTTGAAATAATTTTCATTTAGCTTATTTACCATTGTGACAAATGCATCAGAATCTCGTGTTTGCCCACTCAATTCTCATAGCCATTCAGCCACGACTATATAGCCTTGCTGGTAGCCAATTCTCTTGTCATCTTCCGTGGGCGCTCTATTGAATTCAGAGCCCTGCATTTTTGCTTAGTATTGTGAGTTTTGCTTGTATTGTTTGATCAAAAAAAAATTGTTTACAATTTATAAATATTTTAATGTGATACTTAATTTACTGATTCTTACAATTCGTGCGACAAGTTTCATATAACCACCAGAGTTGAGTTTGTGTTGCCCATGCTTTTCTTGTCTTGCCTTGGTTGCCTTTGACATGTCACTCAATCTATGAAAATTTTGAAATATGTTAGATTATATAAATATAATGAATAATTAGTACATATTCACATTCTTAATAGTATCACATACCTTCTTCTGGTGTCTGGTGGTGTATTTCCTTTTTTCCTTTCAATTCTCTCCTTTGCATCCAAAATCGGGTCCTTCCACTCCCTCTCTGGAATCAAGGGGAGATGCTCATACTTTACGTTCTTCTCTAAATGTGTCCTATATTGGTCCCTCACATACTTTAGATATGTGCCAGCTTTTTCCAGGAGCTTAGTCTTGTCGAATGTGTCATTTCCAAACAACCCTACCATATGGTTTGTGAGTTCATCTTTTAACTTTTTTTCTTGGTCATTCCACCTTTAAAGCAAAAACAAACCTGTTAGATTTAGAAAGAAAATGAAGCTACCTTTGATATAGTTCAAGAAATGGATAAAAGGAAAACTATTCTAGCAATGATATGAAATCAAAATAGTGGATAAGGGTTAGTTCACGTATGATGTTCCACCTTTTACGTAAGGTGGGCCCAAATATCTGCAATGTAATGTCATTAAGATTTTTATAAAAAATATCATTTCCTACAAAAAAAACATGGGATCATTAGTCCAAAATGAGTGATCAGTAACTAAATTACAATTAGACTATATATAATAATAATTTTTAAGTACTTGGAACCTTCTGTATCTTCAAGGGAATCAATTCTTCGTCGCTCACCACCAATGTGGCCTGCAACGTTCCTATACTAGCAATACGGGAAGATCCAGGAAATGATGGTATGTTATCACCAGTACTTGCCTCTGGCACATCCTCATGTGCATCTCCTGCCACATTAAATGAATCCACTATAAAATGCCTCCAAGAAAGAACACTTCAAGGGTAATAAACACATAATGAAAGAGAGAGAGAAAGAGGGATCTACCACCAGTGGGCGGGTCAACACGAGCCGGTGCAACAGACGATGTTTGCATGCTACGTGTTGTCGACATTGCAGTCAGCAATACAGTTGGGGTCAACCTTGGACCCATGTCAGCACCTGAAGAGTAATACATTAAATATGTAAAACATTAAAAAAGCAAGTTCACAAGTCCAAAGGAGTGGTTTTAATATATAGAACATGGTCATCACTTGAACTACCTGCAATACCCTAATCATCACCACCAGAATGATGAGGCCCTATAAATTTCTGTAAAAACAACACATACATATTTTAGTTAATGACATAAAAGAGAAAAAAATATAAACCATTATTGAACTTTTGTTATGATTAAAGCTTTCATTACTGCTTACCTGCAAGTTTTCCATTGTCCGCAACAATAGTTGCACCCTCTTTGTTATCTCATCAGTCTGAGGGCTTATGGTTGCCAAATCAACAATCTCTTGCCTAATTTTTCTAATATTATTTTGTACAAATTGTATAGGGTTTGCACTAAGTGCGATGTCATCAGCGCATAACACTGTCGAGTGCCCCACATCCCTATGGAGGTGCTGAGGTACTGCAGGTTCCTTTCCCTTATCCCAAACATCCATCTGTGACAAGAATATAATTAACACTGTCAAAATTACTTCAAAACACTCAAGAAAAGATCATAATGTAACAGTTTGCTTCTATCTAATTTGTACAATTACAATGAGGTTTACCTGCTCCGTAGAAGTGTCGGGACCTACACCCCTATCTGTGCTATGTGGTGGATCCATGTGGCCCTATGACAAAGAAAAAATATAAAAATGTTAGCGAAATGAAACCAATAGACTTAGCAAAAAAACTTAATAATACAATGGTTTATTGGATTCATTAATTGGAAGTTGGCTTAAATGGTATATATATAGTACGTACCACCCCCATGATAGTAACTTTGTTTGTATCTATACAATTCAAATTATAATCGATTAGCAGCTCTTCCCTTGCACTTATTGATTTTATCGCACATACAAACACACAATTTCCCTCACGTGCCTCAAATATGCAATTGGGTTACTTATTAGTTGACCCAGGTCATGTACTATTTATAAAACCTACAATATTCCCTGTTGCTTTGGCCCTCCATCAATGTATACAGCCACTCATTTACTTTGATCATTATCTTTTTGTTGTATATAATTGGCTGACAGTGCATACCTACGCATACTTTTTTTTATATCGAACAATCTGCATCCAATCATCATAATTGTAACAAGGTCCAACAAACTCCATCAATTCAGCAACTTTGTTGTAACAGACCTTTATGCTGTCCATGGAAAATAGGCCCAAACCATGTAACGACGAAGGTGCTATGCGATATATCCTCTCATTAACACAAAAATCAGTGTTTATTGGAGGAAGTTCCTTGGGTACACATTGTTTCAGTAGATTTTTGTACCTCAAGGGCACCTCAATGTCGCCTTTGGTCTCATCATCATAAGAACATGACCCCCCTTGAGCAAGAAAAAATTCCATGCGTTTATTAAATTTTCTTCTAATCTTTTGACCTCTAGTCGATCTCCCTATTTGAGATCTACTCCATGTCTCACTTTCCTCTTCTATTCCTACAT
The DNA here is from genome assembly GCF_030272615.1 of Cryptomeria japonica. Classification (NCBI taxonomy): domain Eukaryota; kingdom Viridiplantae; phylum Streptophyta; class Pinopsida; order Cupressales; family Cupressaceae; genus Cryptomeria; species Cryptomeria japonica. The sequence continues at coordinate 872,452,400 of NC_081409.1, read as the reverse complement.
TTCCCTCACTCGAGGAAGACACATATGACAAATACCTATTTGGTGATACCTGTGCACCATCAAATGAGAGAGTTAGTTGGTAATGAGAGAGATATTTTGCAAATGAGGGTAATATTGATGAAGAAGTCGGCCATAAAGTTGATGTTGAGATTAAAATTTGAGTAAGTCCAACTGGGGCCTCAAGTGTTGATAACTATATTAGATTTGCTGCTAATGTTGAGGTTTGAAAAACTGAGGAAGTTTTTTTTTCTTGTAATTTTAAAAAAATATATTATTTCTATAAGGTGTATTGACTTATACCTGTCGATCCATGAGACTGTGCAGGATCCTCGTCAAAGGGGTTCAGGTTCCTACACCAACAATTGAGCATCATAAGCATTACATTTGAAATTTGATAAACAATAAATACTGCAGTATCATAAGCATCATAAGCATCACATATGTATCATCATATATGTAATTGAGCATCATAAGAATCGCATGTGTATCATCATAAACATGTAATCCATCACATACGTATCATAAATCACCATCCATCACATAGCTAATAAGTAGTCCACATTCCATAAATAAACACAAAGTTTAAAAAATGTCACATGTATCATCATAAGCACGTAATCCATCACATATGTATTTTAAATCACCATCTATCACATAGCTAGATGTGCATCATGAATTAATTAAGTAATGGCATTAGAATTCAAAACATATGAATTATTTATGTAACCATATAAGTCAAATCAATTTCTATCAAGATATCAATATTAAATAGATAATATAATAATCGCATCTCATACATTTCATTCATGTCATTGATCTTCTTCTTCATCCAACTCATCATCATGACCATCATCATCATCATCATCATCATCATCATCGTCGTCGTCGTCGTCGTCGTCGTCGTCATCATCGTCATCGTCGTCGTCACCGTCATTGTGTTCGTCATTGTCATCGTCATCACCATCACCATCACCATCACCATCACCATCACCATCACCATCACCATCACCATCACCATCACCATCATCATCAACAGTAGCAGCATCATCATCATTAGCTTCTTCTTCATGTACATTTCCATCAGGAACATCATTGACTAATTGTCGATCATGATCATCATCTATATCATCTTCTACTTCTTCGATATCTTCTTCTTCCATCACATTATACATTATCGGCCTTCCTCTTGGATCATGTCTAACAACAAATGACCAACCCGGTTTATGTGGAACCTCCGACTAAAATACCTGCTCACATTGACTTGGAAGAACATAGGGCTCATCCCCAACTCATTCAAATGACCTTGTATTAACCATTGTAAATCCATTATCATGTTTGATAACAGTTCTATCAAGGTCATTTTTATTCAGTAGTAGCCTATACCATTTGATGACAAATAGAACTAATTTGAAGGAATTAAAGTCACACTCAAGTATATCATCCAAAATGAGACTCTTGAGGATGTATGTCGTTTCTAGATGAAATATTGGTCACCTCAAAGACTGCAGTTATCCTAGAATCACAAGTTTTCTTCGTGTCATCCACTTGTTTGATGCGAAATTTATGACCATTGCAGCACGTAGCCTTGTGGTGTTTGACTTGCAATATGTCTAACATATTAAAATTATTGCATCATGAGTTGATAAACATACGGGTGATTAATAAAATTATACGTACTTGTTGATCTCTTAAACCATATGCTAAATCAATTTCCCTTTGTGTAACATTGGAATCTCCATTACGATGAGCTTCTTTAACCAATGAAGCGACACCATCCCATGTTAATGTGCGACCAGAATGTTGACATCGTTCAATCCACACCGTCATCCAATCAAGATTGTTTGCAATATACAAATGTAGCGCATCCCACTCCCGACCAACTGTACAAATAATTAATAGACAACTCACAACTGATTTATTTAGAAGATGAAGAATTAATTTACTACAATAACATCTTATAATTACCTCTCACTTTCTTCAATCTACCTTTCCCCATCAAGTGCTCCCCTTCGAATTTATTAATGGGGTTGGGATCCCAAATGCGATCTACATGGATTTTTGCTGCAAACTTAGGAAGATATTCAATAATGTACACCATAGTTTGGTATACCATATATCCCTCCACCATAGAACCCTTAGGATGTGTTCTTTGTCGAACCAAAGCCTTCAAAAATTTCAAGTTCCTCTCAACCATCCACTTTGACCTAGTGTGTACAGGTCCACACAGTTCGATCTCCTCAACTTGGTGTATGAGGTAGTGTTCTTGTGCATTGAAAAAAGTTGAAGGTAGACACTTTTGCATTTCACACATTAGATGAGGGATTTTTCTCTTCCAATTTTTTATATCTTCCTTGTGGATTTCTTTAGATGACAACCACCTAAAAGAGATTGAAGATGCAAAAATATATAAACGAAATAATATACAATATATTGCATAACAAGTAAACCAAATGGCAAATATAATATCTATACAACAAATTGAACAAACATCACTACTTACCTCATGTATTTTCCAAGATCATATATGACTTGCTTGATATTATTGTTGAAGTGGTATGGGAGAGATAGAGGTAGAACATACTGCAACAATTATAAAATGATCTTTTCATTGTTTTCTAACATAATACAAGGAAAAGTACATGCACAGTATACAAATATATAGTAAATACACAAGAACACAAATTACCTTAATGAAGGTATGCCAATCATGCATTTTCATCCCTGGCCCAAATTCACTCTTCTTTGATATGAGATTGTTTATGTTCGCAGCAAATCCTATGGGAAATCGAATTTTTTGTATGAATTCTTTTATAGAATTGATTTGCTGCTCTGTTAATAACCAAGGAAGGGCACTTATATTAATCTGATCTCCATTTCTATTTGATTGAATGACATTTTTGATTGCATGATTGGATTCCACAATGTCACTACAAATTTTGATAATTTTTTCTTTGTCACGCCTTCCATCCAATATTTTCCATAATGTCTCTGTTATATTCTTTCCAATATGCATTGTATCAAACAAATGCACAATTTGTAGCTACTCGTAGTAAGGCAACCTACTAAATTATCTGGGATAACTTTTTAGTCCCTTTGGAAGGTGGCCATCCATGCCTTGACGAACTTCAGTATCATCAATTACATCATCAGTAAACAAAACATGATAGAAAAGTTCAAATTCCAAACATAAACCATTAGATGGAATGACATTACCTTGACAATTAATTCTATTATATTCCAACTTCCATAAGTGAGGAGTCATTCTTCGTGGCTTTTATGTAGTCTCTTCTTTCCCATTGAAAAGATGTTTTTCAGTATTCTGGTACTTATGATTTTTGTGAAGGAAGTGCCTATACTCATCAAACACCTGCTTTCCTAAACTTTTTGAATGACGGGATTTCATCTTTGGACCACAAACTGGACATGCAAATTTTCCCTTTGTTTGAAGACCTACAAGATAATGTATAATTCTATTAAATCTATTCATTTTTATAATTATAATTATCATGCGCAACTTGAACACTATAACGTACCACAAAAATGTGTTAGCCCTGGGGCATCATGTATTGTCCATACAAGCACTACATGGAACTGAAATTGTCTTTGTCCTATTGGTCTAGAGATGTCATACATGGTCACACCATTCCATAACTCCAGCAACTTGTTGATAAGAGGCTCAATATATACATTCATATCTTTAACTTGGTACTTGCCTAGTGGAATGAACAAAAACATTACATAATTATTATGACCATTTTACTGCAATATTTATAATTAAATTTAAATGACTATTAAATGATAAAATACCTAGAACAATCATTGCCAACATTATGTGCTCCCTCTTTATTGACATCCATGGAGGAATATTATTGTTGCTAACAAAAATAGGCCACACCGAGTAAACAGATCTCAACTCTCCAAATGGATTGACACCGTCCGCTGCCAATGAAAGCCTGTGATACGAGGTTCTTCTTTAGAGTGTGGCCACTTTTCCTCTATGTCCATAAATGCTGAACCATCCACAGGCATTTGAATAATGTCATCTTGACTTCTATTGCATGCATGGTAATCCATAAATTGTGCCAAGCTAGTGCACCTGAATAATCGTTGCATACATGGAATAATGGGAATATAATGAAGAACCTTGCGAGGCACCTTTTTTGTTATTTGATCTATTCGATATCTACTGCTATGACATTCATGGCATTCTATTCCAAATTCATGTTGTTTATGATATATAATATGATCATTGGGACAAGCATCTATTGTTTGATACTTCATTCCAATATCTTTCATAATGGCAGATAATTCTCGGTATGAGCGAGGTAGAATATTTGATGGTGGTAAGAAAAACTCACCTATCAATCTGCAGCAAAAAAAAAAGTTTGAGGTGTTAATATAAAGAATATTAATGGTACATGATTCACCATTTATTAACTGTAATGACATGTATGACACACCTTAACATACATGAGATAGTTATGTTGGATAAACCATTCATAACCTTCAAGTTCACTAACAACAATACAGCAGAGAGAAGAGTTGTTTGGGAGCCTTTGTAAAGGGGCTCATATGCCTTCTCAAGAAGAGGTAAATCATGAACATCAAGGTCATCTTGATCATCATGATCAGTTGTGCCAGTACTAAATGTGTCATGGATCAATGTATTTGTACCATCATCTTCAATTGTGTTTTCTGGTGCATGATCGTCATCTTCCATGGGATCATTATCTTTAGCTTCAATATTCACACCTCCATGTTCCTCCACTTTGAAAACCATATTCTTTGGGTTATGTTGGTCCATATCATGTGCCTTGGGGTTCTCGACCTATATAAAAATGATCAACATAAATAAACCATGATCATGATCTCATTATCAAGTGATTTCTTATGTATATAAATTGTTAAAATGATATAATGAACAACTTACCAGTGGATGATAATCATGTCCCCCTTCAATGTGAACATGTTGCCTACAATGTTTCTTAGCTATTTTGATTAGAAGTCTTCTATTCTTTAAGCCCTTACAAATTTTGTAGGGACAATAACATTTCCCATCACCTTTTCTTTTCAAGTTAGACCATAATCTAGCAATTGTCTCCTTATTTTGTTCTTCGCTGATATTATCTGGCATGGTCTTTCTTCACAGGCAAAAAAATCAGGCTATGGAAACTTTAGTGCAAAAGCTTCACAAAAATTGCAAATCGAACCAAAACCATTTAACTCTTCTTTTTCATCTTAAAACATTGAACTTAATAGAGAACGTATTTAATGTAGCTGATTGTGTGAATTTCTGAGCATTGTGTCTGCAAATTCTTACTAAAAGTTTGCTTGTTGCAGACTTTCTGAGAGATATTTTTGAGTATTCTAAGCCTTGGTTCTTGTATTTTCACTGGTGATAAGTTGGAAACTTTATGGCAGACCTGTAGCCAATCGATCTAATTTTGACAAGTTATACACCAAGCAAACAAGCATCTAGAACTAGCATTGTTTGCAGGTCACCCCTACCCTATGCCATGGGTATATGACTACCCAGAACTCTAGTTTAAGCATCAATCCTAGAAATGATCAGTATATGACTACCCAGAACTCCATTTTAAGCATTAAGTTACATCATTATTGACCTTACTTTGGGATGCTATGTATGAGATTGGAACCTTTTTTAAGGTGTGATCAATGTGCTATCATAAATGCAAAGCCAAAACCATTTTGATGAGATCATGATCCCACTAATACTATTTTGCCTTGTTAATTTTGCACCCACAAAAATGATAGAACCAAATATAATATGCCATCAATGCCCATATACCGACAATGCTCAAGATGAGCCACTTAGAGGTAGAGTTTAACCACTTTCCATATAGGTAGATTATCTCTAACCTCATTTTCCCTATAGGTAACTGATTAGGTTCATTTTAGAGTCTTATTTCCAAATATGTACCTCTATGTTAGCTTTTTGCTTTATTATTTGCCTGTTTATGCTTAATCTTGTCAATTTTGCATAATTTTACTTAGTTCTTGCATCTTCAATGAAATTATATCTAATCATATCCAATCACATCAAAATGGAACAATTAATCATATTGCTGGTCTCTCCTAGAGGAATTAAATTGAACCAAATTGACTATTCCCCTATAAAATATTTTGAAATGGTGAATGTATAAGTTTGTAGTTTACATTCCTAAACTAGGACCCCATTTTGTCAACATTTCACTATGAAAGCATAAATATTTTTTCTTGAAGAGAACATCTTACAGATTATGCTTCAATGTATAACACATTTTCATAATCAATCATTCGACTTCACATGGATAAAAGAATTCACATATTCTAAATCATGATCTGATGATGTGAACAACTCATATGCAACTATATGGCATGCAAAGCATTTATTTTAACATACACTTATTCATCCACATTGCAGGGATAACAATACAAGGCTCGCATATTGGTCTAAGAGGATTCCATGGTCTCACAAAGTAACCAAGAACCATATGAAATGATGGTCTTGAATCCACACACAACTAGGGAGGATCCATATGATTATGTATGACTTCCCCCTTGTTTGTACCAATAACAAGTCAAATAAATGTGTTCAATTCCAATAGCAAATCAAACATAGCCACAATAACTACACAATAGAGAAAACTCACAATAGTGATTAAACTAATTCAAACAAGATAAAATAAAATTATTGGCCCATGCAACAAAGATGAGAGATCATCAATAATTGAAGGAAACTTCACAATCCTTAAAAGTGCACATTACATAACTATACGACTAGAAATTGTGGCTAAATAGAGTGAAGATTCATCATGACTCCAATAATAGTCCCTCATGTGTGCATTTGTGGCATGAACACAAAAACTCCCACATGGCATGGCCATGTACCTAATGGAGAATACATGCCTAGGCTACATGCCCAAAAAACATGACTATAATAATAGTCCCTCATGCATGCATTTGTGGCCTGCACACTACAAATCCTAACATATCATGGCAATACACCTCATAGAGAAGACACACCTAGGGCCACATTGCACATAGCAATGTGCCCCACAAAGAAGACATGCATAGGGTACATGCCACATAGCAATGTGTCTTATAGAAAAATGTGCATGCATGTCACACACCAAAGCTATATGTATACATCATGAGGCACATTCATATGTTATCAAACACAACCTATTGTATCTAACATGAGTTCCTCTCTACATGTGTGCAAATCTTCCAACACTAATCGCCACTAAGAAGGAATAATATAAAATGCATCTTCAAATATTTGCGTGTGTGTGTGGAATTGTGTCTTTGAACCCAAATCGCTACCATCAACAGTATGTAACCATCACCTACACTATATCAAAACATAAGTATGGTGTGACATCATATCTATTTGCATAATGTCAAAACACATGCAAACATGAAAACCATCATAGCATGACAAAAATCAATCTCCACATGTTGGAACAAAGATATAAATAAGATAATAGGGTAAGAGGAAACCCGTACCAAGAACCACATACCAACTATTGGCAATGCCATCAAGATAAATGTAGGATAGGATACCACTATGAGCCATCCAATGGTCCATTCTATGAGGAGAACTAGGGGATACTATCTTTGAAAGGTGTGGTCAATAGAGATAATCCCTGCTAATGCCACAATATGTCACCATACCTTCTTGAGTTTTCCATTCTTCTACTTAACACCACATTTATTGAGTTCCTCAATAGCGAGGTTGGTTCTCAATAGGATGCACAAACATGTAAACACACAAGCATGGTTTCATCATACTTGTACAACAATACAAATTCATTTTTCTAGTTAATTACTTAGTGTAAAAATAACTCCATTACATAACATAGGGCAATAATCACCATAAGTTTTCAAATAAACTGCCCAAACATCAATTGGAGTTACCCTTTCTAAGGTACAAACATAATTTATTTATAACTTCAAAATTAAAATAATCATAATACATCCAATAAGTTCAATAGTGCATGGAAATAGACAACATGATCCATAATTAAACCCATAAATTACCCTAATTGGATATGCTAATAAAATGGTGTCTCAAATAATAGAGATTATGTTGGACCTATAATAGAGATCTGGACTTTGTTTCACATACACAAGCATGGTTTCATCATACTTGTATCCAAATACACCATCCTTAGATAGGTACTCAGTACCACAATCTCATGGGTACCCTTTTAGCTGAATTTACCCTATATTTAGGTGAATCTACCCTTGTATCATTCCTTGATCTAGTATGTCATCCCACCAATCAATAATTTTTCCATATTCTTGGGAGAATACACTATCCCTTAGGTGAATATGCCATATCCTTAAATGAATCCTCCTTGTCATCATCCTAAGTCCTCTTTTTGTTAAGTCTTATCCCTTCATCTTTAGGAAAATCCACCTATCCTTATGTGAATCTTTAGGAAAATCCACCTATCCTTATGCATTCTATGTGAAGAGATTCTTTCTTGATCTTGAGCATTTTTATGCTCTAACATTCAACTTCAGTCCACATAATAATCCAATAGAAACTATCCCTATTCACATGTGGCCATGGTTTAATGCAAGAAAGGATCATGCTCAAGTTCAACGACAATGTAGATAGAGTAGTGGTAATGACATGTCATATGATGTCCCTAATTTTGAGTTGTTTGTGATCCCCTCATAAAGTTATACGAGGAGGAAGAGGAAGAAGAGAATGGATGAAGTAGAGGAAGCTCATGTGAATGTTTCTGGGTCTATTGCATCCTACACAAGTTAATTCTAAACTATCACAGTGAAGGGGTATTCGAACATTCAATGATTCTTGTCCTTTTAGATGTTTTATGTTTTGTTGTTGATGAAAATGGTGCAAAAATTGCTCCCTCGGTGTTGAAGTCATCATTGAACTCTGCCCAAAGAATTCTAGGTAGGTGTTTGGATTTTGATAGTGCTATGGGCGAACAACATTCACATGATTTCTAAGAGTAATGTAGGACTGTTATTAGTGGTTGACATTTTGATTTCTCTCAGATACATGTCGTTGACTATAAATGACAAAATAAAATACCATGTTAGCAGGTTGACAATCTGTGGCCATCGAAGGTAAATTGAAGGTATTCAATTGGTGCAACGTGCATTCTCTACGTATATAGATAGATGTCCTCTCTAGTGCCTTATTGTAGAAAAATTATTGTTGGCCATTACATGGCATGAAGTACACTTTGCATATCTATTTATGACTGATTATCGGTCGCTGTTATATTTTTATATCAAACAATGCATTTATTTATACTCGTTATTTCATATTAGCCGTGATAGTGTAGATATGCTTGACAATTCCCCATGTTTTGATTTCTTGCAATGAGATACATGACGTTTTATCCAACATGGACTATCAAACTTAACGGTTTGGGCTTACTTGGCACCTCACTGATTTGTCTTTTAAACAAAAAAGTCCCACATATTCAAATGTCTATTTTTCCTTTTCCATGTTTATATTTCATTCATATTCATATAACATTTATCTATATACACCTCATATTCACTCTACTGATGTATATGTCTATACAGGTCTGTCACACTTGTGATTTGCATTATCTAAGTGACACATCAATTAAGTACATTACATGTGTGCTGCGGAGAATGTTTGTGATTTTCTATCCCTATTTATAATCAAGATGAAGCCTTTATTTGTTTCATATTTTGAATGCTATAGTTAACACAAAACTTACAGTATTTCATTCTCTTCATCTACAGGTTATTGGCAATTCTTATTGCTAGCAGTGAAAATCTGTCATGTCTTTTGGCACTTCCTGATAATGTAATGAGAACCATTGTTCTAAAAATTATTGATGACCCCAATAGGGATGTGTGGAATGTCCATGTCAAAATACAACACTTTTTGGACCCTATGTTGATCTTTCAAATTGATTGTTGGAATTGGTTTCTCATGCCACATGTTGGTGTCGGTCGACAACTGTGGCACATTCATCTTTCCATGATCTTTTGGCCCATGATTCTTCCATAGTTTGAATTGTTATGCACATTTACATACACCCATGCACAAGGATGAACCACAATTATAGTGTATGGTGACTCGATTGAACGTGTGGCCAATCATTTTTCATCTAATCTAATGTTTATGAACTACACAACCTCGTTCAGGAGAAGAAGTAGGACAACTAGACGGTCTAGATTTTGTATGATCCAGTCTAGATTTGACTCTTAAACAAGATTAAAATGAAATGTATTATTTTCAAAACACTTATTGACATTTATGTATCGTTAAAACACAAATTGATGAAATTGGGCAAGACCCTATGTTTTATACTATCTTTCATTTTGCGAACAAGTTTATGTCTTTCTATTTTTTGTTATGCAATGTACACATTTTTATTTGATGGATACATTACAATTATGAGTTAGCATTGCCATTTATTTAAATTAATTGTGTTTTGCAATTTTGAAGGGTTTGTTAATGTCAACTTTGATTCAATCACTCCTTATTCTCTATCATTTGGTTGGCACAAGGTGAAAAGATGTTAAAACTGAAAGCAAAATACTACATATAGCTGCTCCTACAATAGAAAATGTAAAGATTTTTTTTTGAAATGATGAGTGATGTTTTGAGAATGGTTACGACTCGTGCCTTCCTAAAGGCCAAGGGACTCAACAAATAATATGTTTTTTTCTTCTAGTCACTTGATGTGCTCTTATCTCAATAGTCATAGGACTAATCTTGTAAGTCCTTTCTATAGGTTTTCTTCAAGATATAAAATCTTTTAGGTATCTTCATTGTCTACAAAAACTTGGCTATCATTAATCATTGTTTTTAGATGGCTGCACTGTATCATGTGATTGCATGAAAAAAGGTGATTTCAATTGAATCTTGTGTCATTGTTTTTGTTTGGTTGTCTTTGGTTGTCTCTATCTGATGGACTCTATAAACCTTGTTTTTGGATGATCATTATTGTCTTTCTATAGCTTATTGACCTCCATTTATGGAACATCCTCAAAGTCTACGATTGTCACTAGCATGATCCTTACTCATTAAGATTTGGACCATACTATTGATATGCCAACTAATTGAAAGCTTCTAGGAAATTGCTTTTTCTTTTGCTCTTGTTAGAGTTTGCTCTATACCGTCACAAAAATACATGACAATATGACATACTATCCTTATTCTCATATTGTCACTTTTGCACTCTTATTTGTAGTAATGGCTCTTTACAATGGACTACTAATTTGCCCTCTTCATGATACAAATTCCTCATGTTAGGATGTCTGTCCATGTGAAACCTTTGGTTCTAGAGTGGAGACTATTCCTTAATAGGTGTGAGAAACTATCATGGTAGCTAATGGTCCATGCACTTGTTTCCATTACAAACTTCTATTACAAACTTTCAGAGTTGCAACTTCCACGAGCCCCTCTAAGATTCCAAAAATATTGTCTTTGGTCAAGAATTCTGATGATGGCTTTTGATTTGTCTTAATAAGAATTCATCATTACTAGTGTTTGTTCTGTCTTGACATTCATCTCTCCCTCATTTATACCCTACTCTTTTGGATACTATCTCAGAGATTACACTAATGTTTTCTCATTTATTGTTGATAAATAAACCTTACCTTGACAACGAAAGAATTTTTTTATAGACATATAGCAAATAATTAAACGTTTGCCAGCATCCTCCCTGCAGGTGCCAAAATAGGAGCTTTCGAACAAGGTATGGACATCCATCAAAGCATAATCGAGAGAGAATTGGTATATAAGTCGGTTCTTGTCCAACAAGATTCAGGACATAGGGTTTCAAAAAGGGAGATATGGAGGGTGTGAATTTACCCTCATGGGTACCGATTAAGCCTTCAAACAAACCAAATTGATCCCTGCCCATGTACTTCGTCAGATCGGTGCTAAACAAAAATAATCAAGGTTAATGCAGATCGAAAATAATGGCATATTTGGTTGGGTTTAATTTAGAGCAAAGACAACATTGAGAAATTAAGCAATAAAAGATCGATATATATATATCTGCCACAATTTGCAGGAACTGTGAAATAAAAACAAACAAAACAAACAAATGAATACCAAAAGTATTACCCAGCCGATTTGTGGTGAGGAGAAGTAAATAATGGCATGGTCTCAAACAATTTGAACTCCACCTTTGCAGGCCAATCGAAATATAGCAAGAAATTGGAGGGGTTACGATTTTGAAAGAATCCCTAGCCTATCGTTTTCAACCTATGATAAAATGCATTACCAAGATCGCAGGAATGCACAAAATGGATTAATTCGAAAAAAACCTTACCTTGCTTGTGCAGAGATCACTTCGGTGGGAGGGGCAGGGAGGCAATATGGTCACCACTTATGCTTTCAAAATGAAAATGCGTTGTGTTTTTTTTTTGTAATAAAATGCCTGAGGTCGTTGGAATTCCGACGAACACGGGCATAGGTTGTCGGAATTCTGATGAACATTGGCATTTTATTTTTAAAAAATCAAATTTTCACACAATGCTCCTTGTCCATCGGAAACCTCCGTCGGAATTTAACCCCAAATGTATTAGTGAAGCTACATACAACCACCTCAAGGCCTATCAGCAGCACATGACCAAAAGTTATAATCATTGAGTTAGACCTCGTACATTTGAGGTAGGTGATCTTGTTCTCAAGGAGAATCCTCATAACCAACCAAATAGAGAACATCAGGGAAAGTTTGAATCAAGCCAGTTGGGTCCATATGTTATCACTATTGTATTTGCGTCCGGGGCATATCAATTGGCTACTTCGGAAGGAGAACCGCTAGCATATCTGATCAACAACATGCACTTCAAACGGTTTCATACATAAATTATACAGAGCATTAGGATCCAATACATATCAGAAAGAACACCAAAAAAATTCAGATAAATGTCTTGAAGAAAATAGAAAAAAATCAAAATAGTAAAGAGAAAAATCATGCATCCAAACGGTGAACAAACACTCTGGTGGCACCTTAGGTAAGTGCAATGGTGAAAACCTAGAAAACAGGTGTCACTCGTAAAGGTTATGGCTCCATTATCTTTTAGACTTGTTGCGATCAAATTCATTGCATCCATTCATCCATCAGTCAAAACATGGCTTGTTATTGATCTGCAATCAGGGTTAGTACTTCATGCATCCTGCATCCTGCTTTTCATAGTAATATCTAAACTAGGGGCAATGCTCTTAACCTATTGATGGAAGTGGATTCTACATTACTTGTGATTCATTGAGTTCTTCATTCAAAACTGTCTCACAAAATTCAAAAACACTCACAAAAATCAAAAAAACATGATAAAACAAACAAAAATCGGTCAAAAATGTGGCAAACGCATAAAATCCTTTGTACATACACATCGCAAACAAACATCAAACCAACATTTTGAGCTACTCAGACAATGATCACTTATCAAATCAACCAATCAATCAACATCTACACACAACTGTCTTAACAAGGATGTATCCTTCCTTACCAAAACAAATACATGATAACATTTTCTTTGACAAGAAAAATCTGTTTAAGCTATCAAGTACTTGGTCAGTTTGATAAGTTATATATTCATTTATATCAAGTTCCTATGCTACTCCGAGATATCCACAAGTGATTAGAGTAGTTGGGATGGTTCCTAGGTATCTTTTTGTTTATTGTCTTTGAATTATTCCAATCAAGTTCTGGGGCATGTACTAATGGTGTCTATGTGGGAAGTTCACCAAGCTACGTGATCATATGCAAAAATCTAGTCATGGATCACTATGGCTTACTGACTACAGCATATACCTCAACCGTCTGCACATGAACCAGAATGGAGGGTCCATATTCTTTATCTATGTTGCTTGTTTACAGGTACAATGCTCCAAACTTGGTTCCTACTACCTCGTCCAAGATTGATACTACCATGCTCAATGATGAAAAATAAAAGCACTATGGATCGTCATTTCATCTCATCTATGTATATTGCATTCTGTTGCATATCGCCCATCCATTTATCATTCATTATTCATATTTTGTATGCAAATTTGAACAAGTTAAAATACAAGAGGTTATTTAATATGAATTGATCTTGGATACAATCATGACGGAGTTCTCTGATACATCATCATTGCATCATGCAAATTCTCACCAACGTGCATTCATATATTATGAACACATGGCGTTATCATTCCATTACATTTAGCTGCATTTAAATGCATCTAGCTCATCATCATTTACTTGCATGTAGGTTCATTACATCCATTTTAGATATTCATTCAAGTGCATCTGATATCATTTAGTTGCATTCATTATCATTTACTTACATTATCATCCTTACATCATTTCATCATTGCAAATAAGGGCATTTAGATTCATTTGTATAACTTTCCCATCATTTCATTTACTTCCATTATTAGCCATTCACGTACATTCATTTAGTCATCTAGGTACAGTTAGTTGTATTTTAAATCATTCATCATCATTTAAGTTTTTTTAAAGTGCATTCGTTTAGATTCATTTAGTTGCATTCATTTGTATTTATTTATTTATTAGTCAAGTACATTCATCTATCCATCCAATATACTCTTCTACTCATTCATTTTATTCTCATCTTAAAATTTTCATCTAGATTCATTAAGATGCATTTATTATCCTTTTAATTGCATTAAGGTACAGTTATTCATTATCCCTTAGTTGCATTTATTTGCATTATCATTTCACTTTCATTTATCACTTAGTCATATTTTAAGTCATTTAGAATCATAAATATAAACATTTATCTCAACATTTGTTTATTCATTTTAAAAGTGCATTCATTTAAAAATCACCACATACACATTTGTATTCACATTTGTTTATCCATTTTTCGTGCATTTTAAATCATCCATGAACATTTACATAAACCATTCGATTCATTACTTTTTCATCTTACAAAACACAAACCTACATATCATCATATCATCAACATAAACACAAGTACTATCTAACTCATAAGCAGCATCATTCATTCATCATTTTGTATACATAGTCATCATAACATTACATACATAAAGCATTACAACAACGCATCATACATGTATTAACCTACATCCACATGTTAGCATCACATTCATAAACATGCATATAGACATCATACACATATAGAAAGAAAAATCATCTATAACATCCATCTAGGCATAAATCATAATCATCATCCTACATAAACCCATACATATCATCAAACATGCATATCATCACAAATATGGGATCTCCTCATATATCACATCATATATCATCTCACAAAAGCATACATGTATCAGAGTACAGTGATGTAAAAAATATCGGCTACCAAGAGCCATCCAAATCACAGTCAAAAATGACAATGTAATAAAATACATAAAGCTCTCTCAAATGGCACTCTGGCCAGATGTTGCACCCCCATCACTGCCTACTCCACCACTACCCCCTGCTCTACCACTACCCCCTGCACCACCTGCACTATTTCATCGTGGAGGACCCATAACAACACCACTTCTCTGCATCCTCTGAGACTGCTCTGATCTCGCCCAACTCATCTATGAATAACTCAGTGCCCACTGACTGGATGGCACCACCTGCTCATATAAACCCCACCAATAGTCAATCTCTCCCCCTACCTATGGGAGTGCACTCAATAATGCATCTTGTCCCTATGCTCCCTCCAAGATCTGAACTCTCTCCCACAACTACATCACCCTATCCACAACATCATCCTACTCTCGTCTCACTATTGTCAACTTTGACACCTGTGCAAATAGTTGAACATCTCTAGCTGCAATCTCTGCCTCACAATCCTCCACCTGTGCCTTGGTGGTTGTAAGTCGAGTTTGCATATATACTAGCATATTCTCCCACACATCTCCTCCTCCCATCCCCATAGGACCCTCTCCTCCACCTGTAGCTCCCTCTCCTCCACCAGTAGCTCCCTCTCCCATATCCATAGGCGCTTCTCCCTCCCCAATATCCCTTCCACCTACTCTAACTCCTCCCTGAATCAAAGGACCCTGTAACAGTCACAACAGTTGTCCGCCTCTCCCTCTCCTCTGCAACTATCCTCCTCCACCACCTCCACCCCCAAAACCACCCCCACCCCCTCCTCCTCCAAAACCTCCACCACCACCTCCCCCACCTCCATCACCTCCCCCTCCATCACCTCTACCTCCTCCTCCTACTCCTTTGCCTCCTCTCCTCCATCGTTGTCTCCTATCATCCTCAAATGATGGTACCGACTCAGCTGGATCTGAAATGTGTGGAATAGGATGTGCGGTATGATACTGTGTACTCCTCTGTCACTCCTGCATCCACAATCCCCGGCCTCACATGCCATGGTCTCGCCTGTAAAGTCCATAACTCGGTTAAGGCCTGATCATACGGTAACACTGGCCCCCACTAGAATCTCTCTCGTACCCACCGTGCATACTCCCCTGATCCACTCGGCAATCCCTGCCTCCAATCGAACTGCCTCGTCACTCTACCTGGTACCTGTCTCTCAACATTGTAGGATGTCCTACCAATCAAAAACTATTTCATAAATACATATGGCAAAGCCTCTGCATCATCCTCCCAAGGCTCACACTCAATATATGGCCTCCATATCACTGCATCCAAATCATCCAATGCTCGCCGCCACCACTCCAACTTACCCAAGTGGGGCTGACTCATTATACCTTCGTACATGTACACGTAGGGCTGATCTACTGCCCTGAATCTCAGACACACCGATCGTGTAACTGGCAGGTGCTCCCATGCCCAGATATGTAACAAAGTAATGTCGACTCCTAAAGAGCTCATCTCTCGGCATACTACCTCATGCAGCTCCCTCTATAGGTGTGACAACACACATGGTCCCCATGCATAGCAGGTCCCATCTGTCACCATGCACTTAATCACCTGGCCCCAACCCACGGCCAATCCATGTGATCGTCGATCGGGGCACAACAAACCCCCGACAATGCCTAATAATACAACTAGTAATGGCTCATATAACGTCGCTATCTCCTCCCACACGATCGAGCCATCATGAATGTAGACATCCTCATCAAATATCTATTGTACAACTGTCATCCCTACACCTCGGTCATACATCACCAGTTCCCCTTGGATAGGGATATGCAAAATCCACCACACATCCTCTAATGTAACGGTCATCTCTCCCATTGACAAATGGAATGTGCAAGTCTCACTGTGCCACCACTCAGCTAATTTCATCACTAGTCTGTGATTCGTCTAAATCATGGGCATTGTACATCATGTCATATAACCCAGTCGTCGCAACACAATCAATCTTCGCCTCAGTTAATTGATCTTGCAGCTACTAGGTGGTTGGATGCCACTCTCGCATCTGAAGAATGGGAAGATCCTCCTACACACACCCATCAACATCATCATTAGTTGTTATGTTTCAAACTTTCTTAAGGTTAAACCTAGACTATCAACAGATACTTTGATCAAGTATCTTCAGGTCTCAACAGGTAAGTGATCATGGAAAACCTATACTACAACAAACATTTATCATAATGACCTAGTCTCAACGGGGTTGCTATGATTCAAAATAACTTATCCATCCATCCACCCAACATCGGCATCAGGAGATCATTTTCCTAACACTGGGGCATCTATTTTTTTGAACAATAGCACTATTCTGCTGACAATCGCGCTAAAACAACAAACGCGCCGAATGACCTATACAAAAGCGCCATAACATGACGATAGCGCTACAACATTGACTCAATCGCGCTACAACAACATTAGCACTAATACTACTACACGATTGCGCTACAACAGGTCGATGGCGCTAAAACCACTATACAATAGCGCTATAGCGGCACAAAAGCGCTTTCATAAGTGACAACCATGCTAAAACACAGTTTTAGCGCTATTGTCATAGTTGGACTTGGACACTTGCAAAAACATATCAAAAATGCATGAAAAACAAATATTTAAATTTGTGTACCGCTGGTCCATAGTCATCTGGCCGCTAGAATTGACAGATCTGCTCTAGCCGATGATCTTCTATAGGTATCGGCATGCTGACTGCTACTCACTCTTTCACCAAAGTCACTATCAGAGCTCTGAATCGTTGTCGAGATGGATGCAAATGACCCTATTTTTACCCCTTCCCCTCCATATATACCCCCAGCCCTAAACCTAAATTTACCCCGCTCACCGTCGTGGTCCCCATGAACTTCCAACGCCTCTCATTTCTCCATTCTAATCCCAATTTCTTCTATTTTTTCACTGTTATTGTTATTTTCTTCTCTTCTACCTCCCTGCCAATTCTCGTTCTTTTTCGAGAGATCGCTCGATTTTTTGAAATTTTTCAGCCCATCTCTCGATGGGGCATACCACCCATTAAATTAACATTTATGGGGCATATTTCTTCATGCCTATTTTTCTTTCTTTGAAACAACGCGATAAACCACACTATCTCAAAGAGGGACAAATGTAGTCACATAAATCTGTCCATTTAATTAAATGAATATTTACTATTTATTTGATTAATAAACCTTCAATAATCAATTAATTAAACTAATATTTAATTAATTTATCCTCAACCATTCTCCTATTAATTAAATAAATTATTCAATTTATTTTTAGTTAATTCATTCAAACCACACCTCTAAATCAATTAAATGAATAAATCCTATTTATTTAATTTAACCCCTTTCCTCTTTTAAATAAATAATTAAAATATTTATTTAAATCATTAAACTCCCCCCTACTTGCATTCTCCTACAAATGCAAGTTACAATCACAATTGAAATAAATTAATTTTATTTTAATTTAAATCCTATTTTTCACCACCCACCAAACCCACTTGCAATCCTAAATCCCCTTCTAGACCCTTTTAACCACTTTCTAATCATTCCTAATTAGCTTAATCTATCCCCTAATTATTGTCACATTCCTAAGCAACTTGAAGTCACTTCTCGAAGCCTCCAAAGTCTTTGAAAAGCATTTAATGTTTTATGTGTTCAACAAGCTAACCTCTAAAGTCTTCCAAACCACTAATGGCTCTTACATGACCATTAATGTCTCTTACATAACCATTTATGGTTAACTCAACCCACCCACATGGTTAGAGACTTTCCCTCTAACTCAACCTCCATTTGACTCATGGGTCTCTTCAAGCATTTATTGTTTTGACCATGGTTATCCTCACTAACTCTTGCACAAGAGTTTATCCATTGGATAAAGACATTATTTATTGGATAATGGCTTTATTCTTTCAACTCAACATTAACCTTACCTCCCAATTTAACCCTCAAGTCATGTCAAGCATTTAATGCATATTCCCTCTCCTCTCAACCCATCTCTTGTTGACATTTGTCATCTTGGGATTGGATTGAAAGCCCCCACATGGATCATAAACCCATCAATCCTAACCCTTGTTGAGATTACTCAATCTCAACCATCCATTGCTCCATTTTACCTATAAATAGAGCTCACATTCCTCATTTTCAAATCCTCAAGCATTCTCAAGCACATCTATAATCCTGATATCTTGTATGCATCTAATTTATAGTGAAATTTAAAGAGCATTTAGCATAATAATCTGCATTTGTCTTTTTGGGCTAAACTTAACATTAGATAATTAGATAATATCTTGTTTTAGCTTGTTTTACATTTGCATTGGCATAATTAATCATTCTACAATCTTGAACCTCCATAAGACATCCAAAATAGTGTAAAAAGCTACTGAGAGCTACACTCATTTGGGAACTTGGAGAGGAGAGGAACAAGGGAGGAGTAGCAACAAACATGGTGGAGGGAATTTGGAGATGTCTTATTGCATTTCTTAGATTTATTAAACTTTCTATCTTATGTTTTGTGTCTCTCTTGATATGCTTGCTTAGGATAGTGTTTGATTTGTGATTTCTAACATTAACACTTGGCTTGTTGTTTGTGCTTGTCTTAACAATATCCTAACAATCCTTTTTGCAGAGCATCATTAGCAATTTGTCTTTTGTTGACCACGTTTCTTTTTAGAAAATTTCAAAAATTGTGATCTTCTCATCATTGCTATTGCAACAAAATTTCCAAGTAGAATTTAGATCATTTTGCAAAATTTGGTATAAAAAGAACAAGTGTTCATTGTGACTCGAAAGTGATAAGCATGTGCTCTCCCCTTAATTAGGTGATGAAAAAGTCACTCACACTTTTTGCTTTCTTTCTTTTATTGCAAATAAGATACAACCTTTAGCAGGCATGCCCTCCTAAGAAGCCCATAAGGTCGGTGAGAGGGGAATGACCTAAGTGGGGAAAGGCTAATGCCAAGTATTCCAACCCACTATAATCAAATGTGGATGTGATGAAAATCATGTTCAACGGTTTTGCTCAGTGATTAGCCTTCCCCGAGTATCCTTGAGATACATAAAGCCTTTGTTCTAAAGGTTGGGAAGCCTCCTGAGAGAGTTTATCACTTAACACTGAACAACAGACTTACTAAGAGCTTTAAGAATAGAAGCCTCGTTGAGTCATTTATCCAAACATCCTTAATATCAGAGTGCAAGGGTTGGGAAGAATCCACCCCCAAGACACTTACCATGTATCTCCTAAGACAACGGCCCATTTGAGAAGCAATTCTATTTGGTTCAACTTTTGGCAAAAGGCAAAAAAATGGGTGCACCTTAGGGTGTGATAGGGTTGTTTGAGTTGACGAAGTATCAAGTGTGGGCTATGGTATTATTGATGACCCTTGAGATTAGCAAGTCTGATTGATATGCATTCTTGTTCAAAAATTAGTGAAAACAAAAGAGGATTTGAAAAGATCCTTAAGAATATACACTTCATGTTTAGATTAAAGACAAATATGCTATTGTGTTCATGAGTGTTTTCTATGTTCTTGTCAGATATCACACAAATATCTTGCAAAAAAATCCAACAAGTCAAAAATCACTTCAAAATTTGCAAAAATCAGAAGATCCCACAGATTGGTGCATTTGACATCTGAAGTAGTGCATATACTTTGGCGCATTTGTGACAAAGAGTGTTTTTAGGCCAAATCTCTTAGATCCAAAACTTGATTCAGATACCCTTTTAGGTTTTCTTTCGGATCCAATTGTCATAGATAGAATTTCTTTAAACAAAATTAGAGGATATCAACTAGTGATCTAAGTTTCACAATTTCAACCAATATCAACATCAAATACTTAGCTAGTTATCCAAGTTAGTCAAATCAATCTAGTTTCCAATATCTGGATAAATCATCCTTCATCCGGGAACTTCATTACATCATTTGACGCACTTAGTCATATCAATAGGGGAATGTCGAACCCTGTATTTGACTTAGTAAGCTTAGGTGTCAAAGCAAGGTATTTTGTTCTCAAATCAACCCTTTATTTGACTTAGTAACCTTAGGTGTCAAAGCAAGGTATTTTGTTCTCAAATCAACCTATTCAAATTAAAACTTTGATCACTCGTATGACCACCCCTCAACACTTAAAGAAGAAGAATCTTCATCAAAAGACTGCCTTAAAAAGGAAAGAGCCTAGTCAAAAGAAGATCTTGGAGAAAAGGAAGCTTCTCTACATAAACCGCAAACTTTTGTTGAAACATCGCACATTCCTACACCATTTTTGTAACTATCTACATGGTCAAGGAACAGAGTTTGATGAGGAATCCTTGAAAACACGTCCCTTCACACAAAATTTGACACTATCACAACATCTCAACAAAGGAGGAAAGATAAATTTTTCTTATCTACCTAAAGATCCAATCACTTATTGAAACATGTTTCACGAAGACAATTCGCATGACAGTTGTAACTCGAGCTCAAAAGGGTAGAGAACAAGAACTACAATCACAACTGATCATGGGATATAGAAGAACAAACCCCTTCTTTGATGCTAGTGAAGATGAAATAGCTGAGGACCTAATCCAAGAGGCCCAATAAAACCCTGGTTTCCAGAAACTCATGCAAAAACTCATAGAATCCGACAAAGAAAAATACTTTCTAATTTTAGCAAGCAAAGGCATTAAGATTCTTGTGGATTTTGATATGGACTAGTTAACACAACAAAACCATGAAATAAGAGAAGAGCCAAGAGCACACAACTATAATACCAATGATAATGATGAGGAACCAAGGAACAATGATAACAAGCCTCTGGGTGCATTAACGCAACAAATCCAAGCTCTTCAACAACAGATACAAGACATGCAACAAGGAACAACAAAAAGATATTCCTTAGAGAATATTTGTCACTACCCTTTCGATAGAAAATTGAACATGATACCATTTCCATCCCTTTGAAAAATTCCCAAATATGACAAGTGCAATGGTGCAACTGACCCCCAAGATCATGTAAGGAAATTTTGCACCATAAGTTTGGAATTCGCACATAATGACACCTATATGATGAGATTGTTTCCAAGAAGTCTAGGTGGACAAACTATGGAATGGCTCTCAAAACTCACACCAGCCCTATGATCATTTGAAGAGCTAGTAAACAAATTTGTGTCACAATACTCTTACAATATTCAACATGAGATAACCATGCTTGATCTTTGCAATACCAAACAAAGAAACAATGAACCATTCATTACATTCCTATAAATATGGAAATGATTGATTTATAGATACCCCTACACAGTACTTGGAAAGGAAAGGATGGATATCTTTATGAAAAATCTTAGTAGAAAAATGAGTTATTGACTCCAACTGCAATGTCCACCTAGCTTCCTAAAATTGATTGATAATGGTATCAAAATAGAAGAAACCTTGATTAAAAGGGTAACCTTGAAATTATCTGAGGAAGGTACAAGTTTTTCAAACAACAACAACAACAATAACAATAACACCAACAACAATGTGGACAAGTCCAAATTTTGGTCGAGAAACAAGAATATCGTTAATGATGGTGTGATCAATTCCCATAATGTGAAAGTAAAAAAACCAGTATTAAACTTGTCAAGTACTACACCAACCAACAATCAAGGAAAAAATAACACAAAACCAGCTCCTACACCATATCGAAGGAAATTCACACCTTTGAGGCAATCACTTGAATCAGCATTCAAAGAACTTTTGGAAAATAAACTCATAACATTACCCAACACAAGAGATTTTGAGCCACAAGTCAAACCACGATGGTGGAATGATGCATATCATTGTGAGTATCATAGAAGTAAAGGTCATTGTACCAATGATTGCCTAAGATTGAAGAACTTAGTTCAAGATCTATTAGACAAAGGTAGCATAACACTAGATGGATATAAAACCAACGATGATCATGAAGCATTTAAAAATACCCTCCCCAATTATGACAAAGGGGCAGCATCATCCTCAAACAACAAGGGGGCTTGTATAAATCATGTGTATGACAACGTCATCAATCATATATTGGCATGTGACAATCAAGTCAATGTTATTAATATCAAGGACAAACAAGAGCATGTCCCAGTAAATGTGACTACATGGGCCCAATCCAAGTATGTATTGAAAGTAAACACTTCCAAAGTGGTCACTCCTCCAAAAAATCAATACAACTTGGTAGATCAATTACAGAAAACACCAGCCCAAATATCAATACTAGAGCTTCTCGAAATCTCATCAGTGCACAAAGATATTCTAGAGAGAGTTCTTGTTGACACTATAGCTCCAAACAACTTGGATATAGATCGATTCCAAGCCATGGTGGGGCATTTAATTGTGCCTCATAATCTATCATTTTTTGAACATGATGATGTCTCTTTGAGTCATATGCATAATACCTCACTCCATATTGAAGTCCTGGTCTATAAACATCAAGTAAAACGTGTACTAATAGATGGAGGAGCCGGCCTAAATATTTGTACTTTAAAACTTGTTTGTGCATTGGGCTTCTCAAAAAAAATCTATTCATCCAAAGAAAATGATAACCATAAAAGCATATGACAATGAAAAAATATCATCAGAAGGATTAGTGGTACTACCCATCCAAGTGGGACCAAATCAGAAAGACACCATCTGTCAAGTCTTGGATATAGACTTGTCTTATAACATACTCTTGGGTCATCCTTGGATCCATGAGATGTAAGTGGTACCATCTACATACCACCAGTGCCTAAAATTTCCTTACAATGGACAGGAAATATCAGTATCAGCAAACTCTAATCCCTTTCAATACTGCAAGAACCTTAAAATGGTTCAGAATGTCATAGTACCACACAATAGGGAAGCTCTCGCTTCCACATCATCAAGAAGTGAAGACCAACTCAAATCTCTATCCATAGATTTTGATAAAAATATGCAGTTAAAGGATAGAGGCATGGGAAAATATTCTTTTGAATTGTCCTTGTGCCTATCAAAGTTTCCAATTTCACCAAGGTCTCATGGACAACCATCAACATCCAAGCAAAAATCTTCACAACCCATCAAACTCTTCGATGGTATGTTTATCCAAGCAAGAACATTAGCAGATGAAACAGAGGACAAGGATGTCTTGAACTAGTTATACAAGGATGAAGAGGACACAAGATCAGCAGTGGTAAGTATCACAATCCTAATAGAACAATATGGCAACGGGTTCAGGATCATGCAAAGAATGGGATACACAGGAAAAGGTCCTATTAGTAAACGAAAAGAAGGTATTCTAGAATCCATAACCTTCCTACTCAAAGTGCTAAAGAAAAATCAGGACTAGGCTTTGGTTAGGATATTCCAGTTCGCAAGCAATGACACACTCAACAAAAAAATCAACAACAAGGATCAGCAGGGCAGCCGCAACAACAACAAGAATCAGCAGGGCAGTCGCAACAACAACAAGAATCTGTCTTGGGAGACAACAACAAAAGGAATTAACACAACAATAAGAAGCATAAGAAGCAGTTTGAACATAGTAGGAAGAGGAGTATGAACAAAAACAAGAATAACTTTCCATCAAAAGGGAGGAAGCTACTCACAACCTCTATGAATAGATCCTCGGATTACAAGCTGGTTCAGATGCAGACTCAAATGAATAGGAGTGGGATTCACCTACACCTTCTGATTGGGACTGGGAGGATGTTGAGGTTGATGTAGTACACACATATACACCCACACTTGATGAAGGAAAAACCTCGAGAACATTTGAATTTGGACCACAACATATCTATGATGCTAGTGAGAATGAGCAGATTCAATACGAGACAAGAAATCCCAAGGACAATACTTATCTTAGACCTCAATATTACTGTTGACAACTTTGACAATGTCTCTACTATGACCCTTACAAAATCAGAAATTAATCCACCTAATGACTACTTACCCCTCGTGCATCCTGAACTCATAGACTAGGAACAACCTAAACAACTCAATATACCTATCTTCCCAGATGATGATGCTATTGTGCGTTACCTCTATTCAATAAACCCTGAAACATGCACCACCAATGAATCTCATAACAATATCTTCAACCAAGGGAGTGCCAAGTCTTTCAGTCACAAAACAAATAAAACACAAAATAGATCTAATGGTGAAAACCATCTAATGACAGTATTAGATCACAAAAAAGTAAAAAAAAAGGACATATCAAATGGTGAAAACCTCTTTGAGGCATCGACAGATAAAAGACTTGACACTCTTCTTAGGCACTACTAGGAGAGATCACCAATATTGATTGATCCAACACAATCAATAAATATCAGCATAGCGGAGATAGCAAAGACTTTACATCTAGCCGCATCCTTAACAGTTCAAGAGAAACCAAGTTTCACAAGGTTTTTCACAGAAAATAAAATCAACTTTGCTTGGTCAAATGCAGATATGTCGGGAGTAGATCCAAATTTAATCATGCACCATTTATCCATATCTCCAGAAGCTAAGCCTATCAAACAAAAGCTGAGAAAAATGAATCCACATGTGGCACTACTAATCAAAACAGAACTAAAGAAACTACTGGATGTCGGTTTCATCCGACCAATCGACTATGTAGAGTGGATCTCCAACATAGTACCTCTTTCAAAACCAAACAAAAGTATTAGGATATGCACCAACTTCAGAAATTTGAACAAGGCTTTCCCTAAGGATGATTTTCTTTTACCCAGCATCAACACAATTGTAGATAAAACAACATTTACATGTATATGAGTTATCTACTACTAGAATGTCATGCCTTTTGGATTGAAGAATGCAGGAGCAACCTATCAATGAGAAATGACCATAATCTTTCATGATATGATGCACACATTCATGGAAGACTATGTAGATGACCTATTAGCCAAATCATTTACAAGGGAAGGACATCTAGAGATTATTGACAAAATCTTTCAGAGGCTAGAACAATTCAATGTGCAACTAAACCCAAAAAAATGTGTCTTTGATGTAACATCCGGCAAACTTTTGGGGTACATATTATCAAAAAGGGCATCGAGGTGGATCCCGCAAAAGTACAAGAAATCATGGAGATGCCACCTCCCAGAAACATCAGTCAGTTAAGATATCTATAGGGACGACTGCAAACCATCAAAAGATTCATCGCCCAACTAGCTGACAAGTGCCTCCCTTTCACTCATCTACTCCACAAGAATGTTCCTTTCAGATGGGAGGACAAATGTGTAGAATCATTCTACCAATTAAAACAGTATCTAATGAATCCACCTATATTGGTGCCACTAATGGAAGAAAAACCTCTACTTCTCTACATATCAGCCATGGAGGTATCTTTAGGAGCTTGATTAGCACAAGAAGATTCAACAGGAAAAGAAAGAGTGATCTACTACATCAGTAGAACATTGAATGGATATGAGATCAACTATACATTCATTGATAAATCTTGTTTAGCTATGGTGTTTGCTTCCCAAAAGTTTCGACACTATATGCTAGCTCATACAATCAAGATAATAGCAAAAATTGATCCATTAAAGTATCTACTCAGCAAAGCTTCTTTAAAAGGAAGACTATCTAAATAGGTGATGATTTTGAGCGAGTTTGACAATACACAGATAGAAGAGAAATCAAAGGTCAACCTAGAGCAGATCAATTGGCATAGGCACCATTACGAGACAATCATCAGATGCATGTTGAATTTCCAGACATAGATATATTAGAAATCACAACACAACCATGGGTTTTGTACTTTGATGAATCATACAAACAACATGGATTAGGTGTCGGCATCCTATTCGTCACTCCACAAGGAGATGCCATCCCAAGATCTTATAGGTTAATGTTCCCTTCCACAAACAACATAGTTGAGTATGAAGCCTTGGTCACAGGAATGAAAGTGGCGGTAGAATGGAAGATCACAAAGTTACAGGTTTTTGGAGACTCCCAATTGGTCATCAATTAGGTCAATGATGAATATCAAACAAAGGATGACAAGCTTATGCCAAACAAAATAATGGTGGATGACTTCAAGAAATACTTTGTGGATATCAAATTGGCATAGATCCCTATGCTGGATAAAAAAGTTGCAAACGCCATGCTGACCATTGCCTCACTCTTGCAAGTACTAGAAAAATAGAATTGTTATGAGTTCCTGGTGGAGTAATTGTTTTCCCTACCTATGACAATCCCGAATCCCAAGTCATATGCCACCTAGTCAATTCTGACTCACCACTCTATGGAAAGATCTATGCCTACCTAAAGGATGCCAAATCTATCTAGAAACTAGAAATACAACTTTATACGTCAAGCAGCTCGTTATACCCTAACTACTAATACACTTTATAGATGAGGTCTTGATGGTGCTCTCCTTCGGTGTCTTGATCGTAATGAATCTGAAACCACCTTACAAGAACTTCATGAAGGTATTTGTGGAACACATTCAAGTGTTCCTACTCTATCCAAGAAACTTCTAAGGATGGGGTATTATTGGCCTACCATAGAAAAGTAATCCTACCAATTTGTTAGAAAATGCCTGAAATGTCAAATCCATGGCAATCTTACACATGCACCAGCACAAGAGCTGCAACCATTCACTACATCATGGCCTTTCTATCAGTGGGGACTTGACCTTGTGGGTAAGATTCATCCCTCCTCATCCAATGGACACAATTTCATAATCACATCCACTGAGTATTTTACAAAATGGATTGAAGTTGTTCCATTGACTACTATTATCGGCAAGCAAATATCTTCCTTCATCTTGAACTATCATTTGTCGGTATGGCATTCCCAACTCCATTATCACTGATAATGGTAGTCCCTTCAAAAATATAGAAGTGTAAGAACTTTGTGAAAGATTTCATATTCAACATCGCTTCTCCATGCCTTATTATCCTCAAGTGAATGGCCAAGCAGAGGCTTCAAACAAAACCATTTTGAAAATCCTAAAGAAACAGTGAACGATGTTGGTCATGATTGGCATATTCAGTTGAATCCTGCCTTATGGGCATACCGAACTAGTATCTGCACACCCATAGGAGCCATACCATACTCACTTGTATATGGATTAGAGGCTATTTTACCCATTGAGGTCGAAATACCATCACTCAGAGTATCACTGAAAGGACTCATTCCAAATGACAAATACAGGATAAACCGATTACAATAATTATAATTGTTCCATGAACATCGTCAGCATGATTTTGATCACCTCAAATCATACCAGCAACGCATGTGCAGGAACTACAAACACAGAATAAAAAATTGGTGACTTGGTACTGAAGGAAAATCCCCGTAATCAACAGGATCGAGAAAAGAAGTGCAAGTTTGAACCAAACTAGTCATGTCCTTTTGTCATCATATCAGCCTATGGATTAAGGGCATATCAGCTATCTACATCAGAAGGAGACTTGCTAGATGAGCCTATCAATAGCATACATCTCAAGAATTTTTACACCTAAGTCGTCCAATGCACGGAAAAGAGGAAAAAGAGAAAAATTAAGAAAATAACAAAAAAAATCATAAAAAACAAAAAGTACAATAAAAGCAAGTAGTGAAAACCTTGCAACGGGAACTATTTGTGATAGATTGTCTCTTCTATCTATCAATACATATATCATACCATTTTGCATCCATCTCATCTAAAAGCCATCGGCAAGTATACGCAACTAGTAAAGCTCTTTAACGCAGTACGAACTTGGACACACTTAGCGTAGTCATTGTCCTTCATTATCTACAATAGTTTATCTATATAACATCTCACCATGACTTGGTATTCATTGTATATATCCATATCAACACTTGTGTCCAGGGCTGGGGGCAAAATCCTGACCTCACTGAAGGCAATTCACCTTTTTGGGTTTAAACAAACAAACAACATCATAAACGAAGACATATCTTGCAGAAAAAAGATCATAAAACTCAATAATGAATATCAAAACATTCGAATCCAAACACTTTTAACATTGAACGATTGCACACACATTTCAAACCAATCATCAGCCTCGACTTCAAGATTAGTAGAAGGAAACACAATGGATGATCTATTCTAAATCACTGATTAATTTAGCGTGGGATTTGACTATTTGTATCTTGATTTTTGGTTGTCAGACCTTTGGAGCAACTCAAGGATGTCTATAACTAGATAAGAAATGAAGGAGTCTAGTGTTTTTCTTTGTCTGCTATCTGTGAGTGGATCATTTGTACTATGCCAATTAGTCGCAAGACATGATTGGAAACATATCATTGAAGACATTTCAGATTGGCATATATTGATGATTCACTCTTGCCTTTTTTTACACAAACAACTCTTAGGTTGTTGTGGTTTAATTATACCTTGACACTTGTGTCATTTTGGAATATCCAAATCCATGTAAGTAGTACTCAGGTCATCATGGTTCAATTATACCATCGATGTTTATACTAACTTCCAACATTTCAAAAGCTCAATGATGATAAAAAGAGCATGAACAATTGGATAACTGAATGACAACATTGCATAAATAGATTGCACAACCACATTAGATTTCATATCAATTACATTTAATCACCTTCATATGCATTATAGTCATAGTACCATTTCATTTAGTTGCATAATTACATGATTTTGCATTTAAATGGCATATCAAAATCATCATCATCATTATCATTAGTATATACAATTGCATTCCTTTATCAATTATCTGCATTTATCATCATTTACATTTAGTTTGCATTTCAACAACATTCATTTACATCATATAAGTACTTTTGCTAGGTAATTATCATTATATTGCATTTAGTTGCATTACATCGCAAAAGCATAAGCATGAAACATAACACATCATCATATACACATATATCACCTTCAAAACATATAGAAACCATCGTCGTATATACAACACCATCTGCATCCATAA
The DNA here is from genome assembly GCF_030272615.1 of Cryptomeria japonica. Classification (NCBI taxonomy): domain Eukaryota; kingdom Viridiplantae; phylum Streptophyta; class Pinopsida; order Cupressales; family Cupressaceae; genus Cryptomeria; species Cryptomeria japonica. Next base: position 872,422,203 of record NC_081409.1, on the reverse strand, counting down.
CCATAGAAACATGTAGACATGCACATAAGACATCTAAAAAAATTTATAAAATCACCATCTTCATGTATCAGCATATACATCAAATAGTGCATCATCATACATATAGCAAGGGAACATGTAAGATCGTCATAAAATTAGTCACAACATCATATGCATTCATGAATAGGAATCATCACATATAGACATATGTATGCATATAAAATAGAAATCATGACATCCATAGGCATCATCGTCTAAAAACATATCATCATGTATAAGCATCACATGTGGACCAAGGAAAATCATTGTCACATCTCATATAAAATCTCGCAAATCATGGTCAAGTATACAAATGATATCATCTCTGTATATGAGAAATATCAAAAAGAATGATCTATGTCACAAATGGTACAATCAGGCATGACTGCCTCCACATGTTGACGGTCTCACGGCACCTATATCACCACCAGATGTCCCTACCCCAAGATCTCCACCAGGTGGATCCCATCGTAATGGTCCTATCACACCCCTACTCTATGTCCTCATATGACTCCGTCTGGATCTAGTAGAGGTTATAACTGCATAGCTCAATTCTCTTTGGGCTTAAAGGACCAAATACTCATACAATCTCCTATAATACTCGGCCTCCTTGGTCGAGTACTGCATCTCTCTGAGGGTATCCCTAAGCGAGGCTCTTGCTGCTGCTCTATCCAAACTATCTACCAAGACCTCCACTCACCCCTACTAATCTATAGCAGTATCTGTCTTTGTCTGCAACTATGCAATCTGTCTCTATTGTGTTGCAATTTGTCTCTACCGTTGAACAACATGTGCTTGTAACTGTTGCACAGAGATCTGTAATGCCCTGATTTGTGCACATTGTTGATGCAAGGGCACCTGAATCTGGACAAGAGCCTAAGAAGAGGTACCTATTGCCCTTGTCCATGCAATTGGTGGAGGGAGGATCTCTAATCTCCTCCTCTATACTGCTCTTCTTGTATCATGTCTAGCCTTGTTGGCCCCTGGACCACCATCCCCACCCTCCTCATCATCATCATCCCTACACCTACGTCCCCTTGTGGCATGTGGCCTATCCTCATCCTCATCATCAAAGGTTGGCACTGGCTCAGCTAGATCAAATAATTGTGGCACTACATGCGATATCTAGAACTGTGAATACTCAGCTATCATACCAGCATCAAAAACCCTCATAGCATAATCCCAAGTTTGTGCACCCATGCTCAAATACTCTATCACAGCTGCATCACTTGAGATGGTAGGACCCCACTCAGGCACATCCTGCTGACGACGGGCGTATAAATAGGCTCCTTATGGTATACCCTGGTGTTGGTCATACTATCAGTATACCTGGTTGTGTAAGAACCTCTCAATAATGAAAGGTGTCTGACCAATCAAATACCATGATGCAAAAGTATAGGAGATCTCTCATGCATCCTCGGGCCAAGCCTCACAATCCAGATACGGCCTCTAGATGACCATATCCAAATCATCTAACACATGGCACCAATACTCTAGTTTGCCCAGCTCACACTAGACAACAACACCTGTGTAACCATATGCATAAGGGCGGTCGACTGGTCTATCTTTGCCTTCTAGCGGTCGAGTAACCCCTATGTGCTCCTAGGCCCACACCTATAGCAACGTCACCCCTACTGATAAACTCGTGTATCCTCAATACACCACCTGATGAAGCTCTCTATACAGATGAGCCACCATGCATGAGCCCGAGGTGAATCTTCTGCCCTCTGTTACCATGTCCTCCAGAATTAACTCCCATCCACTGCCAGTCCCTTCGACCTATGATCAGGACATAGAAATCCTCCAATGAAACCTGCAAGGATAGAAGGCAATGGTGCATAACTATCAACTATTTCTTGCTAAGCAATCTCATACCCACTAATGTTCTCATCTTGGAACACTCATCGTAGAGCCTCGGTGTCACCCTCCTCAATGTGCTCATACGGTAACAAATCTCTGACAACACGGATCCGCGGAATCTTGTACACGTCCTCAAGCATCATCGTCATCTCCCCCGTCGCTAGATGGAAGTTGTTGGTGTTGCTATCCTATCACTCTGCCAACGTTGTCAATAGACCCCAGTCAATCATATATCGAGGCATTTCAAGAAGAGAGGATAATCCACACCTCTCAATAATATCTCTATCAGCCTATGACAGTTGAGGAATCAGTCTCCATGTCTTCAGGAATCTCTCTCGAGACTGAAGGACACCTAATCTATCCTACATTTTCAAACCATATCAAGTCTGATAATATCAACCATCAATCATAGATCAAATCCAATCTATCAATTATATCCAATCAATCAAAAACATATCCAACAACTCAATCACATCCAAGAAATCAAAGCACACAATATCAGCATCCAACAATCAATCCTCAAGCTTAGACCCATAATGAAAAAGAAAACTATATTTGAACCATATTGCGCTCAAATCCATATCAAGATCAAAGAGAACCATATCAAGACCCATATCGAAGATCACAACAAATCAAGTTGATCCATATTGAGACCCATATCTGGAAATCAAATCAATCAGACCCATATCGACACCAATAAAATTAACACAAATCATATCAAAGTTCAATCATATCAAAATCAAGCAAATGAAGAAAATTTTTCATTTTAAAACTTGGACGCGCTAAAACAAATCTCAAACGTGCTAAACTGCCCCTTTTGCGCTAGCAAATTCACCACATGCACTAAACTTCCAAGCAAATGCACTAAAACTACAACATGCACTAAATAATAGGGCCAATGTGCTAATCTATGATGCATATGCGCTAAATTGAGCCTATATGATAACCTAACCTACATATGTGCTACCCTATCAAGAGAATGAGCTAGACCAATGCCCTAGTCTACTTATGTGCTAGAATGTGTTGCGTATGCGCTAAAAACTCAATCCTATGCACTAAACCATAAAAAATTCGAGCTGGAAAATTTTATAAAAAAAAATTGTGACAAAAAATTAACAAAAATCATACAAATGGGAACGTATTTCAATCACTTACTGGTGGTCCATATGCGGCGGGTCGTTGGTACCACCTACGCGACTGAATCGGTGAGTGATACAGGATCGACATCTTCTCGTTAGAGCTCAAATTCACCAATCACAAGAAGACAAGCATGCAAATGAGTCTTATTTTTCACTTTTTACCTTTTTAAGGGGGTAAAAGAGAGGGTTAATAAGTGAGAATGTATTTTTTTCACTTTTTCATAATTATTAACCTAACCAACATCACATTTTTTGGGGAAATGAATCCATCTGCGAATTTTTAACAATTTCAACCTTGTCAACATTTTCAATAAAATCAAAAAATTGAAAATTTTCAAAAATTCTCAAACATCAACAAAATCTTGTTTCATATCCCAAGGGGGCATCATCGCATTATCACATCAAATCAGCATTCAGGGCAAAAATCAAAGTTTTTAATCAATATTAGGCGATTTTTCTTTGAACTAACGTGCGCACACACATCACTTCAAAGAGGGGCAAAATGTAGACCTATAAATCTGACCATCTAATTAAATAAATAATCAATGTTTATTTAATCCATTAAATCAATTCCTCTATTAATTAAATCATATTTAATTAATTTTCCTCCCACATTATTCTATTGATTAAATAAATTATTTAATCCAATTGACCACATTCTAAACTTTAATTAAATAAATCATTTTTATTTAATTAAATCCCCTTTCCTATTTAATTAAATTTACATTTAATTAAAATCTCTCCTATTTAAATAAATCAAATTTATTTAAAAATCCTTACAATGCAAGTTGTAATCACTTTTTGAAATAAATCATTTTATTTCAAAATAAAATCCAAAAATATCCTCCCACTTGCATCCTCCTAACAAATCCACTTGCATATCTAATCTCTCTTCTAGATTCTTCCAAACCATCTTAATTAGCCTAATTATCTCTTAAACATTTGCACATTCCTTAAGAGAAGGTCACTTCTCAAAAACCCTCAAAGCCTTCATAAACCATTAAATGTTTTATGTCTTCAATAAGCCAACCTCCAAAGCCTTCAATAACCATTAATGGTTAACTCAAACTTGACCCTTGGTTAAAGACTTTCTCTCTAACTTAACCCTTCTCTAACCCATGGGTATCCATTAACTCTTGCACAAGAGTTTATCCTTTGGACAAAAGGATTATCCAATAAATCAACCCTAACCTTACCCCCTAAGGTGACCACCATGTCTTCTCAAGCATTTAATGTCTCTTCTCTCTCCTCTCAAGCCATCTCATGTTGACAATTGTCACTATTTCATTGGTAAAAATTGTAAACATGAATTGAAGATCATTCAATCTTAGCCCTTGTTAAGATTATTCAATCTTAACCATCCAATTGCCCATTTTGTCTATAAATAGGCCTCATTTCTTTCATTATTCATATCCTAGTTTCATGCATCCAGATTATAGTCTACTTTATCAAGCATTGCCTCTCTTTGTTAATCATCATCTTAATCATTTAAAAGCATATTAGTATAGCATGTTATCATGTTAGCATAGTTTGTTAGTTTCTTTATCATAGCATCATTTTCACCATAACTAATCTTAATCCTAATAAGCTTACCATTTTCATATAGATCGTAAGTGCATCTCGCATATAGATCATTTTTCATCCATTATCACTCATTCTTGGAGTTGTCATTCTGAAAGTCAATTGCTCAATGATCTAAGAGCAACAATTGACTTGAGGAATCCTATGAGATCAAGAACAATGAGACACACCTTGGAATATTAATTTGTTTAACTAGTTTAAGCTTAATCTTTATATCCAAAAGTTTCATTGGTATGTTAGTTTCTAATTTTCAAATTAATTGACTGATAACACTAAATCTTGCATACAATATTAATAATCTATATTTTATTTATTCAAAAATTATTTCATTTAATTAATAAAGTTATTTTACTTATTATAATTAATTTATTATTTTTTTATTTATCTCAATGACAAACCCTAAATTTTATTTTTTCTTAGCACTTGTAATTGTACAAGAGAACAAAAGAATTAATTTGCTTTAAAATTTTCTCCAATCCCCCCATCCCACCTCTCCCGGATGTGTCTATTCTGGCTCCAAAAGTGACCTATCGTACCAACGACATGCATCGCGGACATGTTCGAGACATGCATAGCCCATGCATACCATAGCCCATACCATGCCCATTTGGTGCAGGCACCGGACCCACCGAAAATGACATGGAGTTATCCTGGAGTTGGTTGTTTCAAACATCGGGGCCCACATGAAACTACGTGGACATGCCAGAAAATGGCAGATCGTGGGCCGTGGCTCAGGCTGATGTGTTGTGTCTAACACGCACATTAAAATCCATAGAAAACAAACATTCGGCAGCAAGTGTTGATGACTGCGTTTGGACGCCAAAACGGCAAGAAAAAGAGCTCGCGGGCTTCCAAACCGCGGTGGTTGTCTCGCATGTGCTACTAACAGGTGGGTCCTTACTTAGTCAATCTGTCAATTGAAGTCGTTCAGAGAAAACCGATGCCATAGCTCCAAAACAGACCTTTCGTACAGCGTGTTAGTCCGTAACAGGTTAGTCAATCGCAACCGCTAACTACAAAATTGATGGTGTAAAATGCGAGACAAACACGCGTGTTAGGGCTCCGCGTGTTGTGGTAGGTGGACCGTACAACTGGACCTCCCACCAATTTCTGCTTGTTGTGGAAAAAAGGGGACAAGCATAAAGGGACAGACGGACTAATGCGCGATTAGATAAAGGACTCCAAAGCCCTAAATTGTTATTCCAGTGTTATGTTGTTTTGAAGGTGTTTTTGAATGTTGTTATTGAAGGCGTTTTTGAAGGCAAAGAAGGATTTGAAGGAGGCAGCGAGGACTTAGTTTTTAAGGGCAGCCTACATTAATTTGTGAAGGTTAATAGGTATGTTGAGTTACAGTTGGAAAATTTGCATGTTTTATTACTTTTTTGAGTAGCCGTTCTTTCAAATTTTTATACGTTGTGCAAAAATTATATTGTCTTGTTTTTGCTTTGGTTATTCTTGTTTTTCTGTAGCTTGAAATTATTCGGGTTAGGGTTAGATATAGGGCTCGACGCGTGTTTGCTGGCTCCAAAAAGCACTATAAAACGCGTGTTAGTATGTATGTAGTGTCATTTTGCTGGGTTTTTGGTGTCTGTTAGTATCTGTGTACTGTCATTTTGGTCTATCATTTATGTAGTGCTTTTCGGTTATCGGCAAGACAATATTTGTTTTTGTCGGTTCTCCGATGTAACCGCCATTGCCTTATTAATTTAATCGGCGAGAGTAATGTCGATAGGTCCAACCTTGGATTTCCATGCGTTGTTATTAGTTTTGCTACTTCTCCGATGGATTTCCATGCGTTGTTAGTCGTGCAATAGCCGCAGCCTTGCAACACTGGGCCCACTTCCCTTTCGCTGCTTCGCGATAGGTTAGTCAATCGCAACCACTAACTACAGAATCGATGGTGTAAAATGCGCGACTAACACGCGTGTTACTCATTACTGACCGGGTATGGATATAGCAGACCGAGACCGCTCCCGATAGCCGAAACATAGACCGATATGTCCCATCAGGTATCGGCATAGTTCAATTTATGTCCCTCCAATGCCCTAATGAGTCCACATTGTGACCAAGTCCCCCGCGTTATCGGCATAAATCACCCCGAAGAACTCCTAGCAACTCTCCATCCGCCTACATAGTGCTATCGGGACTCGGCATAGCACAAAATTGCTTCTTCCGATCTCCCAATGAGTCCTAATGCATGTTTACTCTATCGGTATAGGTTACATTGATATCCCCGCAGGTGCTTTTATCTTCATCGGGAGTCGGAATAGCCTTTTTCTATTCCTCCTGAAGTCTCGATATTTCTCCGATGCACTTTTATGCTTAATGCTTCGGACTTTGTTTTATCGGTATAGGTAATACTGATGGTTCCGCCTTCCCCATTCTCCATGTCATACAGTGTCTTAGCGACAAGTTAGTCAATCTCAACCGTGCATTACCGACAGGTTAGACAATCGCAGAATGTTGGTCGCATTATGGACAGTGTAAAACAAACTACTAACACACCTTAATAGTCCTATCGGGACTCGGCATAGCATAATAGTGCTTCTTCCGATCTCCCGATGAGTCCTAATGCATGTTTACTTTATCGGTATAGTTTACACCGATATTCCCTCAGGAGCTTTTATCTTCATTGGGGGTTGGAATACAATTTTTCCATTCCTCCCGAAGTCCCGACCAGTCTTCGATGTACTTTTATTCTTAATGCTTTGGAGTTTGTTTTATCGGTATAGATAATATCGATGGTTCTGCCTTCCCCATTCTCCATGTCATACAGTATCTTAGCGAAAGGTTAGTCAATCTCAACCACGCATTACCGACAGGTTAGACAATCGCAGAATGTTGGTCGCAGTATGGATGGTGTAAAATGGACTTCTAACATGCCTTAATAGTCCTATCGAGACTCGGCATAGCATAATAGTGCTTCTTCCGATCTCCCAATGAGTCCTAATGCATGTTTACTTTATCAGTATAGTTTACACCGATATCCCCGCAGGACTTTTTATCTTCATCGGGGGTGGGAATACCATTTTTCCATTCCTCCCGAAGTCCCGATCAGTCTCTGATGCACTTTTATGCTTAATGCTTCCGAATTTGTTTTATCAGTATAGGTAATACCGATGGTTCCACCTTCCCCATTCTCCATGTCATACAGTGTCTTAGCGACAGGTTAGTCAATCTCAACCACGTGTTATCGATAGGTTAGACAATCGCAAAATGTTAGTTGCATTATGGACGGTGTAAAATGGACTACTGACACACCTTAATAGTCCTATCAGGACTCGGCATAGCATAATAGTGCTTCTTTCGATCTCCCGATGAGTCCTAATGCATGTTTACTTTATCGGTATAGTTTACACCGATATCCCCACAGGAGCTTTTATCTTCATCAGGGGTCGGAATACCATTTTTCCATTCCTCCTAAAGTCTCGATCAGTCTCCGATGCACTTTTATGCTTAATGCTTCCGAGTGTGTTTTATCGGTACAGGTAATACCGATGGTTCCGCCTTCCCCATTCTCCATGTCATCGGGGATCGATGTAACTATTTTTGCACTATCCCGATATGGTAAATTTCAAAAACCCTAAACCTTCAGACAGATAGTATGGATTGACTGACACGCGTGTTAGTCTCACGTTTTACACTGTCAATTTTGCAATTAATGGTTGTGATTGTCTAACCTCTAACTAACACGTTGTACGACAGTTCAGTTTTGGAGCTAGAATAGCCGTCCCTTCCAGAGGCAATATGGTTGAAGCTATTCTGGCTTCAAAATAGACCTTTTGGACAACGTGTTAGCGACAGGTTAGTCAATCACAAACAGTTTATTACAAAATCAACGGTTTGACACGCGTGACTAACATGACTGTTAGTCAATCCGTAGTGTTAGTCAATCGTTGCCTGTTAATCGAAGAAACTTTTGATTAGCTGTGTGCATCATATGGAAATGTGTAAGTCTAAAAAAACGTCCATAGACTATTGTGCAGAAATTTAGATTGTAGAATAACATGGAACATGTGGTGGATGAACTTAGTTATTAGAAAGCACTAAAAAATTAAGGCATAGGTTGATAAAAATTGAAATAATTTATAGACGTTGTTGTTAGTCTGATATATTTGCATGTCCGTTTTGGAATAACGAGTATCTTGATTTTGAACATGGAGGCCAACTTTTCTTTAGAAACAACCAAAACACAGGTCGTATTTTGGGGATGAATAAGCGATGAGAGGTTGATGAACCTGTTTATTTATGAAGACACCTCATTCCTATCCGCGGTGAAGTTGATCCTTGGGCCTGAGTACGTAGAAGGTGGATGGAAGTACAAAATGAATGCGGACATAGTGTCTCTATTTATGGCATGGTGTCTCAAGCTCCGACCTGTTCTGAAAGTCAGAGAAATCATGAACAGGTGTGTGAAGAAGGAATGGCTAGGCGGAATGGAAGCCTTATTAGGATTGGCACGAGACATGGACGGCTTTGAAAGTGTGGGCGGAGCGTGTATTCATGTGAGTGAATTCAGTCCTCCCTTGCGACCGTTCTTGCTCTGGAGTGCGACATTCGATAAAGAGGCCAGAAGAAGTGTAGCACAGGCTAGGATGTATGGTATTGTGCAATACCTTGAGGCAGTCGATGTCTGGGAAGTGCATGTGGAGATGGGAAAATGGGGACCTTGGTCGGAATATAGAGCACTTGTGCAATGAACAATTCCTGCACGAACAAAACGACGGGGTCGACCTTGTGGAAGAACAACTAAGAAGGGTCGTGTGCTGCAGTTCGGTGAAGACTCCAATAGGGAAACAGAAATTAACCAAGTTAGGAACATGGAAGTGTTGGACGTGGAAGAGGGCACGATCACTATTCATGTGGTGTAGCGAGATGGCATTTACAACCCTTTTTGAAGCAAGGACTGTGTTTTTTTTTTTAAATGTTTATGAATGTGTTATGTATGGACCATTATGTATACCGTCCACCGACTTTGATGGTCTAGTCGGCTAGCCGTCGAGGTTTATCTTGCAGAATTTAAACATTTTCATAATTAATATAAAATATAGCTTTACCAGACAAATAAAAACTTTGTTGACACCAACTAGTACTCTTATCTTCTCTGTTTTGAAATTGTTGTTAACATTTTATTATATATGGTGGAAAAACAAATGTTTTTTATTGTATGTGCATGAAATTGTTGTATAACATCAAAGTCAAGCATTTCAATATATATGACTACAAATACAATTAAATTCTTGTAGGACAATTGAGTTTCTATTCTGGTCATTTTGGTCATTCTCAAAGCATTTTATATGCCATTTTGGTCATAACCAATACTTCATCAGTTGCCCAACCACCGATTTGCTAAAAAAATGCAAAGTTTCTCAAAAAGTTGCAAAAAGTTGTCAAGCAACAATGACAACTTTTGGTCAAATGTGCATTTTTGCCTTTTATGCATTTTTACTTATACTGAACCTCCTAGCATGACTTCCTAACATCAAATTGATATGCCTAAATGCCTAATGAGGCTTTAGAAGTCATTTTTGATCGTAATGCAAATTTATGCTTTTTTGGGCTTACAAGGGCTCATAGGCCAGATTTGACAAAAGTAGCAACCTAGGGGACAATCATCCTTGAAATGACTATCAAACACACATGTGGAGCTCTTAGTATTCCATTATTCAAACAACTAATCCAAAATATGGATCATCAACTCAAAATGTGGAAAATGCATATAAAATGGTAAATAGTTTCCTAACCATGAAGTAGTGCGATCGGTCTTGGGCAACGAACAGGGATGGTCGAAGACCAATTCCCTCTGCACTTTAGACTCCACTACACCCAAGTTTCAGAATAATACTTATCTGTCAAGGAGCTAATGCATATTAAATCAGGATCTCAAAGAATTAACAACAGAGTAGTGCCTCTATCTCAGAATATAATGATACTTTGTGGACAAATAACATTATCAACTCAAGAGACAATATGAATAATCAATATAATGGTTCAGTATGTCTCACATAAACAATAAGAACCCAATCTCACATTTAATGTAACGGAATGTGATTAACATTACAGCATATTCTTAAACAGATTTATGAAGAGGAAAAATCATGTATCATCAACAAAGAAAGTAATCAGTACATTTGAAATAGAAATAGTGAATCTTGTATATTAATGTCTAAGAAATGACAGTACACAGAAGCTACCCACTTGGAGATACTTCATTGCAATTTGCTTACACAAAATGACACTTCTGCTTCCTATAAAATTTAATAATACATATGACTTTCAGTCTTTACAGTAATGATGTTCCAAAATACCAGAAAAAAAAACTCCCTTTGTTATGCAAGATGACTCAATACAAATACAAATGCTGAAAGATAGGAATGAAAGGACACACCCTTTCATTATCTTAACAACTATGTGAACAGAAATTAAAACACCTAACCAAGATATCAATTACATTACATAAAGTCAAACACCACACTAGGACTTTTGATCTAGCTCCACATTTTTTAATATGCCCCAAGTAGGCCGGATCCTTATATGTTGTAGCGTTGAAGATGGCATCCTTGGCTGCAATCTCAATCGCATAAAAATTTTCCAATTGATCGACCATGTCATTCATGTCAAGGACATCTGCTCTAGCGATGGCTTGGGCTACATTAAGCATAGACTTGCACTCAGTGATCCATACGGTTTTGTCTTTGATCACACCTGCATCATCTACCAGATTGGGAACCCCATGCTCAACAATCTGTTGCATTCATCAAATTCAGACTTCAATGCCTCTATAACTCCCTCATGTGTAACAAGTAGACCCTGCAGCTTCTTTTTTTCTTTCTCTTTCATCGTTGCATCCTGTAACATCATGTCGAGTCTATCTCGAATTCTGGTGTGTGAAATCATATTGTCCATGTTCCTCTTATATTCACCCCAGAATTTGTTCAATGCTTTCTCCATATTATCATACCTCCTACTTAGCAACACGCAAGCCATATCGGCCCTAACACTCTTCATCTATTTTTTCAACTTGTTATGTTCATAAGATAGCTTTTTAAATTTTTTCTTCCATTCGCCTCCTGAATCTATAATTTGGGGAACAGGGTGCCCACTCCTCTTAAGGGTCTCTTCATACAAAGCCTTATACTTATTATTCTCTTCTATCTTTTGTTTCATTTGGGCCTTATTAAACTTTGAAATATTGATACCCATGTCAGCTGTGACTATAGGATCTACTTCTCCAACCTTCAAGGTCATCATGTGACCAAAATTTTTATCTACATCAATGATTTTTGGCCTCTTATTAGGAGGATATAAGGCCCACAATAACATTTCTTCCTTCTTTGGATCATATCTTGATCCAATAAAAATATCTTGCACTCCTTGGATGTTTAACTTCATATCCTTATTATCTAAATGTAACAAAGAATCAAAAATAAATGAAGCACTCAGGTCCCATCCTGGAAACACAATTATTCCTGTGTCTACTAGCAATTGCCTACCCTTTTGCGGGGTCATAGTCTCAATTTCTCTGTCAATGTCTTCCTTCAACCTCATCATCATTTCTGCTTCATTATCAGGGGTCACATTTGGCACTGCTTCCCTCAATTTCTTACCCTTGAAGTGGTACAGGAATGATTTGAATTCCTTAGACTTTATGAAGTGATCATCAGATACAAAAGAAACATGTTCTGCCATTCTTTCATCTGTCTCTGCATTTAGAGCAATAATAAGCCTATCTTCTACCTCTGAATCCTTCTCCTTCTCAGAGGCATGGAGCTTGGAGACTACTTCATTTTCCCCTGAATCACTTTGGGCTAGTTCTCCCTCCATGTTTTCTAGTCTATGCCTTCTTTCCTCTAGCTTCTTCTCCAAGGTCTCCATAACTCCTGCAAGTTCTTCCACCTCCTTATTCTTGCACATGTCTTCAAATTCATCCTCCTCATGGAGGTAGTCTCCCAAATCCTATATTTTCCTGCTTGAATGGATGTAACCCTCAAGATCATAGTGTGCTCTAGATACGTGCCGAAACAAATTGTATTCATCCACCAACTTCCTATCAATGGCCTCGTATGCCCTAGTTGATACAATTTTAAAATCCTGAAAGTGAAGTGTGCTAGGGAGGAAAGCTTGCTTGTGTGCTCCTCCGAAATGTTTGGCATTAGACACACTTAACTACCTTACAATTTCCAAGAAGGCAATCCTGTTTGGTGCAGGCTTAGGGAGAACATATGGATAACCCTCAAATCCATAGCATCAAACAAAAGTGAAGTTTTGGCACGAGTACCAATAGCCCCAATTGTGATTGACCTTTGGATTTTGGCACTCGTGAGCCTTAAGAAACTTCTTAACCTCCTCCGAAAATGATCCTTGTCGAGGCTCACCAAAGACCAAGAAAAGTGGTTTCACAAAGAACTCCTCAAATTTGAGGTAATGAGAACTATCAAACCTGTAATCCCAAAGGGAAACCCATAATTGCACTGGTTGCTCCTTTCCATCTTTCCCAATTGTATTCACATTCAATTCTTCCGGCCATAACCCTCTAAGTCTCCCATAAAATAAAATGATGTGCATTAACAGTGAGTAGTGCTTGAAATATTTGTCTGGATTGTCTTTCAGGTTTAAGAAACTTTCATGCAATCTATCTACCAGGTAAGAAGCAAAGTCAAATGCCCTAGGCTCATGCCTCTGCACTTCTGCTGCTAGAACAAGTGGTCCAATATTTGTCACATCAGGAGCTTCAACTCCTCCCACCTGGCCACAAGCCATATATGTACATTGTAGATACTTCTTAAAAAAAGTCATGTCATATGGAGGACCTTCTTCGTCTGTTAGCCTCCCCTTCTCTGCTTTATGGACAGCGAGGTTCCAGCCCTAGTATGTACTGTCCATCTTCCTGTACTCTTCTTCCAAATCTACAAAAGACAAAGGCAATTCCGCCTCCAAATCTACTGCAAAAACTTCCTGAATTGTAGCCTTTGCAAAATGCACTAGAGAAGTCCCATCAGGCAACATAATGCATCGCTTGTTTGCATTATAATTTCTTACTAAAAGCTTCAACAAATGAATGTTCACAAACACATTGGGTACTACAAGTTTACTGAGACCCATTTTCCATGGGTTTGAAATTGTCGTGGGGTTATCCCTGCGGAAGTAATGGAAAAGTAACAACTCGTGCCCTCGCACTGTGGTGAATATATCCCCAATCCCTCTGTATTTGTCCTCTAACTACTCGTGGATAGGAAAATTTGTCGTAGCTCTATGTGACCTAGCTCCTGGAGATCCCATTTGGTCTATCATGTCTTGATTCAGCTTTCTACCCGATTTCTTTGTTGCGGTACTCAATACTTTGACAGCTTTTCACTTCCCTTTTGAGCTTGACCCCTCCATTTCTGCAAATTATTTCACTCTGTAGTCAGTAACTCATAAATTTTCTCAGTAAGCACTTACTATCTTTCTGCAATTACTTCGTGAGAAATGCTGCTCCCTCTGCAATACCGGCTATTTGGGACAGATTTGCTTGCAATCTTTGTAATTGATTATTGCAATATTTGGCAGATTTGCTTCGTGCGGCAACGAATGTACTCAATTTCTGCATTTAATGGAAACTATGTTGTCACGGTCAATTCTTCTCATGATGAAAACCAATGGCTAATCGGCGACACTCCTCCCGATGATTCAAATGTTTGCCACCGGTTTTCCATTATTACTTTACCACTTTTTGCTTTCTGATCAGAACAAACTACCCCAACCCACTTATCGGGTCTCGGAAAACCTATTTTTTCTTTTATCCCGATGGTTCGTTTCATCGCGATGGGCATCACTTCAGTCTCCTCCTTGCCTTTTGTTTTAACGCTCCATCGGCATAGCTTTCTCTGATGCATTCACCTTTGGTTTCTTTTTACTTGAGTCATTTGGTGTGGGCATAGTTTAATTTTGTCCCTCCGATACTCCGATGATCTCAATATATGAACGGACAATATCTTCCGGTTGATCGAATGGCCCGCGTTGTTTCGTAAAGGAAAGATGGTCGGAGTTTATCTTTTGCGAAGCAGCGAAAGGGAAGTGGGCCCAGCGTGAGGATGACGTGGAAAGTAAAGAAGGTGCATCTTGAAAAGGATCCGACGGTCTGCGTTATTTCATTGGGTGAAATAGCGTGGAGTTTATCTTTTGCGAAGCAGCAAAAGGATGGTGGGCCGAGCATATCAGAGTAGTCCTTTTTTTTTTTTTAAATGGCCATATCGGAGAAAAAGACCATATCGGGATAGTGCAAAAATAGTTATATCAATCCCCGATGACATGGAGAATGGGGAAGGTGGAAGCGTCGGTATTACCTATACCGATAAAACAAACTCTGAAGCATTAAGCATAAAAGTGCATCGGAGACATATCAGGATTTCGGGAGGAATAGAAAAAGGCTATTCCGACCCCCGATGAAGATAAAAGCACCTGCAGGGATATCAGTGTAAATTATACCGATAAAGTAAACATGCATTAGGACTCATCGGAAGAAGCAATTTTTTGCTATGCCGAGTCCCGATAGGACTATTAAGGAAGATGGAGAGTGGCTAAGGGTTCTTCGGGGTGATTTATGCCGATACTTGATGTGATTTATGCGGACTCATTGGGGCATTGGAGGGACATAAATTGAACTATGCCGATACCCGATGGGACATATCGGTCTATGTTTCGGCTATCGGGAGCGGTCTCGGTCTGCTATACTGATACCCAGTCAGTAATGAGTAACACACATGTTAGTCGCGCGTTTTACACCGTCGATTCTACAGTTAGTGGTTGTGATTGACTAACCTATCGCGAAGCAACGAAAGGGAAGTGGGCCCAGCATGAGGATGACGTGGAAAGTAAAGAAGGTGCATCTTGAAAAGGATCTGAAAGTCTGCATTATTTAGTTGGGCGAAATAGCATGGAGTTTATCTTTTGCGAAGCAGTGAAAGGATGGTGGGCCCGGCATATCAGACTAGTCCTGCATTTTTAAAAAAAACGGCCATATCGGAGAAAAAGACCATATCGGGATAGTGCAAAAATAGTTATATCCATCCCTGATGACATGGAGAATGGGGAAGGTAGAACCATCGGTATTACCTATACCGATAAAACAAACTCTGAAGCATTAAGCATAAAAGTGCATTGGAGACATATAGGGACTTCGGGAGGAATAGAAAAAGGCTATTCCGACCCTCGATGAAGATAAAAGCACCTGCGGGGATATCGATGTAAACTATATCAGTTAAGTAAACATGCA
Source organism: Cryptomeria japonica (assembly GCF_030272615.1). Taxonomy (NCBI): domain Eukaryota; kingdom Viridiplantae; phylum Streptophyta; class Pinopsida; order Cupressales; family Cupressaceae; genus Cryptomeria; species Cryptomeria japonica. The sequence continues at coordinate 872,406,351 of NC_081409.1, read as the reverse complement.
TTACGACTCATCGGGACATCAGAAGAAGCAATTTTATGCCATGTCGAGTCCCGATAGGGCTATGTACGTGTGTTAGTAGTTTGTTTTACACCGTCCATATTGGGACCAACATTCTGCTATTGTCTAACCTGTCGGTAACGCGTGGTTGCGATTGACTAACCTGTCGCTAAGACACGGTACGAAATGCCCATTGGACGGTGTAAAATGGACTACTAACACGCGTGTTAGTCATGGGGAGATCGGGAGGATTAGAAAAATGCAACTCTGGCCCACGATTAAGATAAAACCGCCTGCAGGGATATCGGTGAAAGTTATACCGATGTAGTAATCCTTTAGGGCTATAGCTATTCTGGCTCCAAAACAGACCTTTCATGCGGTGTGGTAGCGACAGGTTAGTCAATCGCAGTTGTTTATTGCAAATGATTTTGTAATAACAGTTTGAAGCTAACAGAGAGATTGAAGCAATATTAAAGTATAGAAAAGGAAAAACTAACAACTATAGATCAATACTTCATGTGATAGAAAATTTGTATTTGAATACATCAATACTTAACAAACATTGTGTTAAAAAATTGGCAGTAGTGTGTAAGAAGCATTGGTTCTTTACAAATTGTAATATCCACCAGCCATCCCTCATCAGTACATGTAGATGAAAATGACATCTTTAAACATAAAAATATTGGCTACAAAATGACCATCGAAGGTGCTCCATGCACCTACAATGGTGACACTTTCTCCTATTTACCATGACAAGATGTTTTATAACTTATCTGGTAACTACCTAAAATAGTGCTATTGCTAATTTTACAAAACTAATCCTATTGTCTGCAATAGGGTCATAGAAGTGTAGCAAGTGACATATGCAAAACAGGAAATTGTAGATAAACAGCAAAACTAACTCCCAATGTATTGGAGTATGACACCCATGTTCTCTCCAATCTCCATTACTTTGACAACGGCTGGTGCCGAGAGCCAGTTATCATCGGAGTTCAATAGTCTGCGGAAGGGATCCAGATTCCCATTCCTCACCCCCACCCTATACACCTCCCACGCCTCTTGGATGAAGTTATTCCTCCTTTCCTGTGCTGCCCTTTTTTGGGCAATTTCCTCATCTTCGGTGTCTGACTCCCCCAATTCAGAGGAGATGTCGTTGGTGTGGTTAAAATAGATGTGGAGGGTGCTTACCCAACAATCAGAATCCAACTCTAGAATGGCATTTCCCAAGG